>NW_026061639.1:82500-110000 GCF_024217435.2 Syngnathus scovelli
CCGTTGCCTCCGATCCTCCGGGCTAGAGCCGGGTGAGGTCGTCTCGAACCACGTGCCTGAAGGCCGCCTACACCGGATTCGGCCCCGCTCATTCGTCGGAGTGACCGCCCGACGCGGGCATCGCTAGATTAGCCGTGGCCCCGATCCTTCCCCATCGACAGCCTTTCGCCCCCTTCGCTCCGGCCTCTGAGGCGGCCGGTACCCCTTTCTTGGATGAGCCAGAACCCTTGACGGGCCGTTCGCAGATTTTTGCCCGGGCTTTGTTTACCGAGGCGGCCGGTACCTCCGTCTGCCTTGGATGGACCGCATCCGCAGATTTTCGTCCGGCCTTAGCTTAAGGAGACGGCCGTTGCCTCCGATCCTCCGGGCTAGAGCCGGGTGAGGTCGTCTCGAACCACGTGCCTGAAGGCCGCCTCGCGCCGGATTCGGCCCCGCTCATTCGTCGGAGTGACCGCCCGACGCGGGCATCGCTAGATTAGCCGTGGCCCCGATCCTTCCCCATCGACAGCCTTTCGCCCCCTTCGCTCCGGCCTCTGAGGCGGCCGGTACCCCTTTCTTGGATGAGCCAGAACCCTTGACGGGCCGTTCGCAGATTTTTGCCCGGGCTTTATTTACCGAGGCGGCCGGTACCTCCGTCTGCCTTGGATGGACCGCATCCGCAGATTTTCGTCCGGCCTTAGCTTAAGGAGACGGCCGTTGCCTCCGATCCTCCGGGCTAGAGCCGGGTGAGGTCGTCTCGAACCACGTGCCTGAAGGCCGCCTCGCGCCGGATTCGGCCCCGCTCATTCGTCGGAGTGACCGCCCGACGCGGGCATCGCTAGATTAGCCGTGGCCCCGATCCTTCCCCATCGACAGCCTTTCGCCCCCTTCGCTCCGGCCTCTGAGGCGGCCGGTACCCCTTTCTTGGATGAGACAGAACCCTTAAAGGGCCGTTCGCAGATTTTTGCCCGGCCTGTGTTTAAGGAGGCGGCCGGTACCTCCCTCCTTGGATGACCTTCTACCCTTGACGGGCCATTCGCAGATTTTTGCCCGGCCTGTGTTTAAGGAGGCGGCCGGTACCTCCTTCCTTGGATGACCCACTACCCTTGACGGGCCCATTCGCAGATTTTTGCCCGGCCTGTTAATAGAGGCGGCCGGTACCCCCTTTCTTGGATGACCTACTACCCTTGACGGGCCATTCGCAGATTTTTGCCCGGCCTGTGTTTAAGGAGGCGGCCGGTACCTCCTTCCTTGGATGACCCACTACCCTTGACGGGCCCATTCGCAGATTTTTGCCCGGCCTGTTAATAGAGGCGGCCGGTACCCCCTTTCTTGGATGACCTACTACCCTTGACGGGCCATTCGCAGATTTTTGCCCGGCCTGTGTTTAAGGAGGCGGCCGGTACCTCCTTCCTTGGATGACCTTCTACCCTTGACGGGCCATTCGTGGATTTTTGCCCGGCCTGTGTTTAGGGAGGCGACCGGTCCTCCGTAACTTGATCGGATTTCCCTTCCGGCCTGAGTTTATGGAGGCGGCCGGTCCTCCGTAGCTTGATTGGATTTCCCTTCCGGCCTGTGTTTAAGGAGGCGGCCGGTCCTCCGTAGCTTGATTGGATTTCCCTTCCGGCCTGAGTTTATGGAGGCGGCCGGTCCTCCGTAGCTTGACCGGATTTCCCTTCCAGCCTGTGTTTAAGGAGGCGGCTGGTCCTCCCCGGTCGGTTGCCAAGCGACCGGGACCCGCAAGTGGGCAGGAACCGTCCACCCAACGCCGGCGAGCCGGGGCCGGTGGGGGCCCTACCAAGGCGGGTCTAACTTCAGGCGGTGCAAACGGGGGAGGGGGGTAAGGACGGCTGCCGGGAGCAGACAGCCGTCCCCGGGAGGGGGTAGTAGCTTCGCGGCGGCCGCCGGGAGCAGACGGCCGTCCGCGCATTCTGCCAATGCCTGTAGGACTTTGAATATTTCACAGCCGTGCTGTGGCACTTAGAAAATTTTTCAGAGACGTGGCACTTAGAAAGTTTTTCAGAGATGTGGCACTTTGAAAGTTTTTGAGAGATGTGGCACTTTGAAAGTTTTTGAGAGATGTGGCACTTAGAAATTTTTTGAGAGATGTGGCACTTAGAAATTTTTTGAGAGATGTGGCACTTTGAAAATTTTTGAGAAATGTGGCACTTAGAAAATTTTCTCTCTCTCTGGAAGTGCCGTGCCTTCTTCAGTTCTGCTATCCGAGCAGGGGACGCTTGCTGGCGGCCGTTACCAGCGCTCGGACCAGGCCCAATTGATTTGCATGGAAAACAATTGCGTCCCCCATGCTCGTTCTGACTATATTTTGCGAAAGGGGGGTAAAGTGATGAGTACACTAAGTGGGGGGACCAACCCATGTACTCTAGAAAAAGTACATGGGTTGACAAAAGACCAGTTGGTAATGCACCCCTGGTACCCAAACCCCTGGTACCTTTAGGCACTTAGAAAAAATTTCGCCCAAATTTGGAGGTCGCTCCAGGGGAAGAGGCCGAATTTTCGCCTATTACGGCCGACCGCGGGAACCAGCCGAGGCGGACGCTTTTCGGCGCAAGAGCCGTTGGCACTTAGAAAATATTCGCTAAACTTCAAAGGACCTCCAGGGGAAGAGGCCGAATTGTCACTTTTTCTGGCCGACATCGGGAACCAGCCGAGTCGGACGATTTACGGCGGAGCAGCCGTTGGCACTTAGAAAATATTCGCCAAACTCGGCCGGACTTCCAGGGGAAGAGGCCGAATTGTCACTTGTTCTGCCCGACATCGGGAACCAGCCGAGTCGGACACTTTAAGGCTGAGCAGCCGTTGGCACTTAGGAAATATTCGCCGAACTCGGCCGGACTTCCAGGGGAAGAGGCCGGATTTTCACTTGTTCTGGCCGACATCGGGAACCAGCCGAGTCGGACTCTTTACGGCGGAACAGCCGTTGGCACTTAGGAAATATTCGCCGAACTCGGCCGGACTTCCAGGGGAAGAGGCCGAATATTCACTTGTTCTGGCCGACATCGGGAACCAGCCGAGTCGGACGCTTTACGGCGGAGCAGCCGTTGGCACTTAGAAAATATTCGTTAAACTTCAACTGACCTCCAGGGGAAGAGGCCGAATTTTCACTTGTTCTGGCCGACATCGGGAACCAGCCGAGTCGGACGCTTTACGGCGGAACAGCCGTTGGCACTTAGAAAATATTCGTTAATCTTGAACGGACCTCCAGGGGAAGAGGCCGAATTTTCACTTGTTCTGGCCGACATCGGGAACCAGCCGAGTCGGACGCTTTACGGCGGAGCAGCCGTTGGCACTTAGAAAATATTCGTTAAACTTCAACTGACCTCCAGGGGAAGAGGCCGAATTTTCACTTGTTCTGGCCGACATCGGGAACCAGCCGAGTCGTACCCTTTACGGCGGAACAGCCGTTGGCACTTAGGAAATATTTGCCTTAACTTGGCCGCACTTCCAGGGGAAGAGGCCGAATTTTCACTTGTTCTGGCCGACATCGGGAACCAGCCGAGTGGGACCCTTTACGGCGGAGCAGCCGTTGGCACTTAGGAAATATTCGCCAAAATGTTCCGGACCTCCAGGGGAAGAGGCCGAATTTTCGCTCGTTCGGGCCGACCGGGAGAACCAGCCGGGTCGGACACGTTACGGCGCAACAGCCGTTAGCACTTAGAAAATATTTGCCAAAATGTTCCGGACTTCCAGGGGAAGAGGCCGGATTTTCACTTGTTCTGGCCGACATCGGGAACCAGCCGAGTCGGACCCTTTAAGGCTGAGCAGCCGTTGGCACTTAGGAAATATTCGCCTTAACTCGGCCGGACTTCCAGGGGAAGAGGCCGGATTTTCACTTGTTCTGGCCGACATCGGGAACCAGCCGAGTCGGACACTTTAAGGCTGAGCAGCCGTTGGCACTTAGGAAATATTTGCCTTAACTCGGCCGGACTTCCAGGGGAAGAGGCCGGATTTTCACTTGTTCTGGCCGACATCGGGAACCAGCCGAGTCGGACTCTTTACGGCGGAACAGCCGTTGGCACTTAGGAAATATTCGCCGAACTCGGCCGGACTTCCAGGGGAAGAGGCCGAATTTTCACTTGTTCTGGCCGACATCGGGAACCAGCCGAGTCGGACTCTTTACGGCGGAGCAGCCGTTGGCACTTAGGAAATATTTGCCAAAATGTTCCGGACCTCCAGGGGAAGAGGCCGAATATTCACTTGTTCTGGCCGACATCGGGAACCAGCCGAGTCGGACACTTTACGGCGGAGCAGCCGTTGGCACTTAGGAAATATTCGTTAAACTTCAACTGACCTCCAGGGGAAGAGGCCGAATTTCCACTTGTTCTGGCCGACATCGGGAACCAGCCGAGTCGGACGCTTTACGGCGGAGCAGCCGTTGGCACTTAGAAAATATTCGCCGAACTTGGCCGGACTTCCAGGGGAAGAGGCCGGATTTTCACTTGTTCTGGCCGACATCGGGAACCAGCCGAGTCGGACACTTTACGGCGGAGCAGCCGTTGGCACTTAGAAAATATTCGTTAATCTTGAACGGACCTCCAGGGGAAGAGGCCGAATATTCACTTGTTCTGGCCGACATCGGGAACCAGCCGAGTCGGACACTTTAAGGCTGAGCAGCCGTTGGCACTTAGGAAATATTCGCCTTAACTCGGCCGGACTTCCAGGGGAAGAGGCCGGATTTTCACTAGTTCTGGCCGACATCGGGAACCAGCCGAGTCGGACTCTTTACGGCGGAACAGCCGTTGGCACTTAGGAAATATTTGCCTTAACTCGGCCGGACTTCCAGGGGAAGAGGCCGGATTTTCACTTGTTCTGGCCGACATCGGGAACCAGCCGAGTCGGACACTTTAAGGCTGAGCAGCCGTTGGCACTTAGGAAATATTTGCCTTAACTCGGCCGGACTTCCAGGGGAAGAGGCCGGATTTTCACTTGTTCTGGCCGACATCGGGAACCAGCCGAGTCGGACTCTTTACGGCGGAACAGCCGTTGGCACTTAGGAAATATTCGCCGAACTCGGCCGGACTTCCAGGGGAAGAGGCCGATTTTTCACTTGTTCTGGCCGACATCGGGAACCAGCCGAGTCGGACACTTTAAGGCTGAGCAGCCGTTGGCACTTAGGAAATATTCGCCTTAACTCGGCCGGACTTCCAGGGGAAGAGGCCGGATTTTCACTAGTTCTGGCCGACATCGGGAACCAGCCGAGTCGGACTCTTTACGGCGGAACAGCCGTTGGCACTTGGGAAATATTCGCCGAACTCGGCCGGACTTCCAGGGGAAGAGGCCGATTTTTCACTTGTTCTGGCCGACATCGGGAACCAGCCGAGTCGGACCCTTTACGGCGGAACAGCCGTTGGCACTTAGGAAATATTTGCCTTAACTCGGCCGGACTTCCAGGGGAAGAGGCCGAATTGTCACTTGTTCTGGCCGACATCGGGAACCAGCCGAGTCGGGCCCTTTAAGGCTGAGCAGCCGTTGGCACTTAGGAAATATTTGCCTTAACTCGGCCGGACTTCCAGGGGAAGAGGCCGGATTTTCACTTGTTCTGGCCGACATCGGGAACCAGCCGAGTCGGACTCTTTACGGCGGAACAGCCGTTGGCACTTAGGAAATATTCGCCGAACTCGGCCGGACTTCCAGGGGAAGAGGCCGATTTTTCACTTGTTCTGGCCGACATCGGGAACCAGCCGAGTCGGACCCTTTACGGCGGAACAGCCGTTGGCACTTAGGAAATATTTGCCTTAACTCGGCCGGACTTCCAGGGGAAGAGGCCGAATTTTCACTTGTTCTGGCCGACATCGGGAACCAGCCGAGTCGGGCCCTTTAAGGCTGAGCAGCCGTTGGCACTTAGGAAATATTTGCCTTAACTCGGCCGGACTTCCAGGGGAAGAGGCCGGATTTTCACTTGTTCTGGCCGACATCGGGAACCAGCCGAGTCGGACTCTTTACGGCGGAACAGCCGTTGGCACTTAGGAAATATTCGCCGAACTCGGCCGGACTTCCAGGGGAAGAGGCCGATTTTTCACTTGTTCTGGCCGACATCGGGAACCAGCCGAGTCGGACCCTTTACGGCGGAACAGCCGTTGGCACTTAGGAAATATTTGCCTTAACTCGGCCGGACTTCCAGGGGAAGAGGCCGAATTTTCACTTGTTCTGGCCGACATCGGGAACCAGCCGAGTCGGACCCTTTAAGGCTGAGCAGCCGTTGGCACTTAGGAAATATTTGCCTTAACTCGGCCGGACTTCCAGGGGAAGAGGCCGATTTTTCACTTGTTCTGGCCGACCGGGGGAACCAGCCGAGTCGGACACTTTACGGCGGAGCAGCCGTTGGCACTTAGGAAATATTCGCCAAAATGTTCCGGACCTCCAGGGGAAGAGGCCAAATTTTCACTTGTTCTGGCCGACTGGGTGAACCGGCCGAGGCGGACACTTTACGGCGGAGCAGCCGTTGGCACTTAGGAAATATTCGCCAAAATGTTCCGGACCTCCAGGGGAAGAGGCCGAATTTTCACTTGTTCTGGCCGACCGGGGGAACCAGCCGAGGCGGACACTTTACGGCGGAGCAGCCGTTGGCACTTAGAAAATATTCGCCAAAATGTTCCGGACCTCCAGGGAAAGAGGCCGAATTTTCGCTCGTTCGGGCCGACCGGGAGAACCGGCCGAGGCGGACACTTTACGGCGGTTGAGCCGTTGGCACTTAGAAATTATTCAGACTTCCATCAAACACACATCGGCCTTTTGCCGTCACTGCCCGGGATGGGCACCGTGGTAGCTCGGACAGTTCGTGTGACAGCTTCCGCTGGCACTCAGACAATTTTTGAAATGAAAATAAACAGTTCTGCACATACGTGCCGACTATATTTTGCGAAAGGGGGGTAAAGTGATGAGTACACTAAGTGGGGGGACCAAGTACATAAAGCCCACCCCTGGTACCTCAGAGAGGCCGAATTGACACATTTTGTGTCCGACCGCGGGAACCAGCCGAGGCGGACGCTTTTCGGCGCAAGAGCCGTTGGCACTTAGAAAATATTCGTTAATCTTGAACGGACCTCCAGGGGAAGAGGCCGAATTTTCACTTGTTCTGGCCGACATCGGGAACCAGCCGAGGCGGACGCTTTTCGGCGCAAGAGCCGTTGGCACTTAGAAAATATTCGTTAATCTTGAACGGACCTCCAGGGGAAGAGGCCGAATTTTCACTTGTTCTGGCCGACATCGGGAACCAGCCGAGTCGGACGCTTTACGGCGGAGCAGCCGTTGGCACTTAGAAAATATTCGCCAAACTCGACCGGACTTCCAGGGGAAGAGGCCGAATTGTCACTTGTTCTGCCCGACATCGGGAACCAGCCGAGTCGGACACTTTAAGGCGGAGCAGCCGTTGGCACTTAG
Organism: Syngnathus scovelli; assembly: GCF_024217435.2. Taxonomy (NCBI): domain Eukaryota; kingdom Metazoa; phylum Chordata; class Actinopteri; order Syngnathiformes; family Syngnathidae; genus Syngnathus; species Syngnathus scovelli. The sequence continues at coordinate 89,881 of NW_026061639.1, forward strand.
AAAATATTCCCCAAACTTGAACGGACCTCCAGGGGAAGAGGCCGAATTTTCACCTGTTCTGGCCGACATCGGGAACCAGCCGAGTCGGACGCTTTAAGGCGGAGCAGCCGTTGGCACTTAGAAAATATTCGTTAAACTTGAAAGGACCTCCAGGGGAAGAGGCCGAATTGTCACTTGTTCTGGCCGACATCGGGAACCAGCCGAGTCGGACGCTTTAAGGCGGAGCAGCCGTTGGCACTTAGAAAATATTCGTTAAACTTGAAAGGACCTCCAGGGGAAGAGGCCGAATTGTCACTTGTTCTGGCCGACATCGGGAACCAGCCGAGTCGGACGCTTTAAGGCGGAGCAGCCGTTGGCACTTAGGAAATATTTGCCTTAACTCGGCCGGACTTCCAGGGGAAGAGGCCGAATTTTCACTTGTTCTGGCCGACATCGGGAACCAGCCGAGTCGGACGCTTTACGGCGGAGCAGCCGTTGGCACTTAGAAAATATTCGTTAAACTTCAACTGACCTCCAGGGGAAGAGGCCGAATTTCCACTTGTTCTGGCCGACATCGGGAACCAGCCGAGTCGGACGCTTTACGGCGGAGCAGCCGTTGGCACTTAGAAAATATTCGCCGAACTCGGCCGGACTTCCAGGGGAAGAGGCCGGATTTTCACTTGTTCTGGCCGACATCGGGAACCAGCCGAGTCGGACTCTTTACGGCGGAGCAGCCGTTGGCACTTAGGAAATATTTGCCAAAATGTTCCGGACCTCCAGGGGAAGAGGCCGAATATTCACTTGTTCTGGCCGACATCGGGAACCAGCCGAGTCGGACACTTTACGGCGGAGCAGCCGTTGGCACTTAGGAAATATTCGTTAAACTTCAACTGACCTCCAGGGGAAGAGGCCGAATTTCCACTTGTTCTGGCCGACATCGGGAACCAGCCGAGTCGGACGCTTTACGGCGGAGCAGCCGTTGGCACTTAGAAAATATTCGCCGAACTTGGCCGGACTTCCAGGGGAAGAGGCCGGATTTTCACTTGTTCTGGCCGACATCGGGAACCAGCCGAGTCGGACACTTTACGGCGGAGCAGCCGTTGGCACTTAGAAAATATTCGTTAATCTTGAACGGACCTCCAGGGGAAGAGGCCGAATATTCACTTGTTCTGGCCGACATCGGGAACCAGCCGAGTCGGACTCTTTACGGCGGAACAGCCGTTGGCACTTAGGAAATATTCGCCGAACTCGGCCGGACTTCCAGGGGAAGAGGCCGAATTTTCACTTGTTCTGGCCGACATCGGGAACCAGCCGAGTCGGACTCTTTACGGCGGAGCAGCCGTTGGCACTTAGGAAATATTTGCCAAAATGTTCCGGACCTCCAGGGGAAGAGGCCGAATATTCACTTGTTCTGGCCGACATCGGGAACCAGCCGAGTCGGACACTTTACGGCGGAGCAGCCGTTGGCACTTAGGAAATATTCGTTAAACTTCAACTGACCTCCAGGGGAAGAGGCCGAATTTTCACTTGTTCTGGCCGACATCGGGAACCAGCCGAGTCGGACGCTTTACGGCGGAGCAGCCGTTGGCACTTAGAAAATATTCGCCGAACTCGGCCGGACTTCCAGGGGAAGAGGCCGGATTTTCACTTGTTCTGGCCGACATCGGGAACCAGCCGAGTCGGACTCTTTACGGCGGAACAGCCGTTGGCACTTAGGAAATATTCGCCGAACTCGGCCGGACTTCCAGGGGAAGAGGCCGATTTTTCACTTGTTCTGGCCGACATCGGGAACCAGCCGAGTCGGACGCTTTACGGCGGAGCAGCCGTTGGCACTTAGAAAATATTCGCCAAACTCGACCGGACTTCCAGGGGAAGAGGCCGAATTGTCACTTGTTCTGCCCGACATCGGGAACCAGCCGAGTCGGACACTTTAAGGCGGAGCAGCCGTTGGCACTTAGAAAATATTCCCCAAACTTGAACGGACCTCCAGGGGAAGAGGCCGAATTTTCACCTGTTCTGGCCGACATCGGGAACCAGCCGAGTCGGACGCTTTAAGGCGGAGCAGCCGTTGGCACTTAGAAAATATTCGTTAAACTTGAAAGGACCTCCAGGGGAAGAGGCCGAATTGTCACTTGTTCTGGCCGACATCGGGAACCAGCCGAGTCGGACGCTTTAAGGCGGAGCAGCCGTTGGCACTTAGAAAATATTCGTTAAACTTGAAAGGACCTCCAGGGGAAGAGGCCGAATTGTCACTTGTTCTGGCCGACATCGGGAACCAGCCGAGTCGGACGCTTTAAGGCGGAGCAGCCGTTGGCACTTAGGAAATATTTGCCTTAACTCGGCCGGACTTCCAGGGGAAGAGGCCGAATTTTCACTTGTTCTGGCCGACATCGGGAACCAGCCGAGTCGGACGCTTTACGGCGGAGCAGCCGTTGGCACTTAGAAAATATTCGTTAAACTTCAACTGACCTCCAGGGGAAGAGGCCGAATTTCCACTTGTTCTGGCCGACATCGGGAACCAGCCGAGTCGGACGCTTTACGGCGGAGCAGCCGTTGGCACTTAGAAAATATTCGCCGAACTCGGCCGGACTTCCAGGGGAAGAGGCCGGATTTTCACTTGTTCTGGCCGACATCGGGAACCAGCCGAGTCGGACACTTTAAGGCGGAGCAGCCGTTGGCACTTAGAAAATATTCCCCAAACTTGAACGGACCTCCAGGGGAAGAGGCCGAATTTTCACCTGTTCTGGCCGACATCGGGAACCAGCCGAGTCGGACGCTTTACGGCGGAGCAGCCGTTGGCACTTAGAAAATATTCGTTAATCTTGAACGGACCTCCAGGGGAAGAGGCCGAATATTCACTTGTTCTGGCCGACATCGGGAACCAGCCGAGTCGGACTCTTTACGGCGGAACAGCCGTTGGCACTTAGGAAATATTCGCCGAACTCGGCCGGACTTCCAGGGGAAGAGGCCGAATTTTCACTTGTTCTGGCCGACATCGGGAACCAGCCGAGTCGGACTCTTTACGGCGGAGCAGCCGTTGGCACTTAGGAAATATTTGCCAAAATGTTCCGGACCTCCAGGGGAAGAGGCCGAATATTCACTTGTTCTGGCCGACATCGGGAACCAGCCGAGTCGGACACTTTACGGCGGAGCAGCCGTTGGCACTTAGGAAATATTCGTTAAACTTCAACTGACCTCCAGGGGAAGAGGCCGAATTTTCACTTGTTCTGGCCGACATCGGGAACCAGCCGAGTCGGACGCTTTACGGCGGAGCAGCCGTTGGCACTTAGAAAATATTCGCCGAACTCGGCCGGACTTCCAGGGGAAGAGGCCGGATTTTCACTTGTTCTGGCCGACATCGGGAACCAGCCGAGTCGGACTCTTTACGGCGGAACAGCCGTTGGCACTTAGGAAATATTCGCCGAACTCGGCCGGACTTCCAGGGGAAGAGGCCGGATTTTCACTTGTTCTGGCCGACATCGGGAACCAGCCGAGTCGGACTCTTTACGGCGGAGCAGCCGTTGGCACTTAGGAAATATTTGCCAAAATGTTCCGGACCTCCAGGGGAAGAGGCCGAATATTCACTTGTTCTGGCCGACATCGGGAACCAGCCGAGTCGGACACTTTACGGCGGAGCAGCCGTTGGCACTTAGGAAATATTCGTTAAACTTCAACTGACCTCCAGGGGAAGAGGCCGAATTTCCACTTGTTCTGGCCGACATCGGGAACCAGCCGAGTCGGACGCTTTACGGCGGAGCAGCCGTTGGCACTTAGAAAATATTCGCCGAACTTGGCCGGACTTCCAGGGGAAGAGGCCGGATTTTCACTTGTTCTGGCCGACATCGGGAACCAGCCGAGTCGGACACTTTACGGCGGAGCAGCCGTTGGCACTTAGAAAATATTCGTTAATCTTGAACGGACCTCCAGGGGAAGAGGCCGAATATTCACTTGTTCTGGCCGACATCGGGAACCAGCCGAGTCGGACTCTTTACGGCGGAACAGCCGTTGGCACTTAGGAAATATTCGCCGAACTCGGCCGGACTTCCAGGGGAAGAGGCCGAATTTTCACTTGTTCTGGCCGACATCGGGAACCAGCCGAGTCGGACTCTTTACGGCGGAGCAGCCGTTGGCACTTAGGAAATATTTGCCAAAATGTTCCGGACCTCCAGGGGAAGAGGCCGAATATTCACTTGTTCTGGCCGACATCGGGAACCAGCCGAGTCGGACACTTTACGGCGGAGCAGCCGTTGGCACTTAGGAAATATTCGTTAAACTTCAACTGACCTCCAGGGGAAGAGGCCGAATTTTCACTTGTTCTGGCCGACATCGGGAACCAGCCGAGTCGGTCTCTTTACGGCGGAGCAGCCGTTGGCACTTAGGAAATATTCGCCGAACTTGGCCGGACCTCCAGGGGAAGAGGCCGAATTTTCACTTGTTCTGGCCGACCGGGGGAACCAGCCGAGGCGGACACTTTACGGCGGAGCAGCCGTTGGCACTTAGAAAATATTCGCCAAAATGTTCCGGACCTCCAGGGAAAGAGGCCGAATTTTCGCTCGTTCGGGCCGACCGGGAGAACCGGCCGAGGCGGACACTTTACGGCGGTTGAGCCGTTGGCACTTAGAAATTATTCAGACTTCCATCAAACACACATCGGCCTTTTGCCGTCACTGCCCGGGATGGGCACCGTGGTAGCTCGGACAGTTCGTGTGACAGCTTCCGCTGGCACTTAGACAATTTTTAAAATGAAAATAAACAGTTCTGCACATACGTGCCGACTATATTTTGCGAAAGGGGGGTAAAGTGATGAGTACACTAAGTGGGGGGACCAAGTACATAAAGCCCACCCCTGGTACCTCAGAGAGGCCGAATTGACACATTTTGTGTCCGACCGCGGGAACCAGCCGAGGCGGACGCTTTTCGGCGCAAGAGCCGTTGGCACTTAGAAAATATTCGTTAATCTTGAACGGACCTCCAGGGGAAGAGGCCGAATTTTCACTTGTTCTGGCCGACATCGGGAACCAGCCGAGGCGGACGCTTTTCGGCGCAAGAGCCGTTGGCACTTAGAAAATATTCGTTAATCTTGAACGGACCTCCAGGGGAAGAGGCCGAATTTTCACTTGTTCTGGCCGACATCGGGAACCAGCCGAGTCGGACGCTTTACGGCGGAGCAGCCGTTGGCACTTAGAAAATATTCGCCAAACTCGACCGGACTTCCAGGGGAAGAGGCCGAATTGTCACTTGTTCTGCCCGACATCGGGAACCAGCCGAGTCGGACACTTTAAGGCGGAGCAGCCGTTGGCACTTAGAAAATATTCCCCAAACTTGAACGGACCTCCAGGGGAAGAGGCCGAATTTTCACCTGTTCTGGCCGACATCGGGAACCAGCCGAGTCGGACGCTTTAAGGCGGAGCAGCCGTTGGCACTTAGAAAATATTCGTTAAACTTGAAAGGACCTCCAGGGGAAGAGGCCGAATTGTCACTTGTTCTGGCCGACATCGGGAACCAGCCGAGTCGGACGCTTTAAGGCGGAGCAGCCGTTGGCACTTAGAAAATATTCGTTAAACTTGAAAGGACCTCCAGGGGAAGAGGCCGAATTGTCACTTGTTCTGGCCGACATCGGGAACCAGCCGAGTCGGACGCTTTAAGGCGGAGCAGCCGTTGGCACTTAGGAAATATTTGCCTTAACTCGGCCGGACTTCCAGGGGAAGAGGCCGAATTTTCACTTGTTCTGGCCGACATCGGGAACCAGCCGAGTCGGACGCTTTACGGCGGAGCAGCCGTTGGCACTTAGAAAATATTCGTTAAACTTCAACTGACCTCCAGGGGAAGAGGCCGAATTTCCACTTGTTCTGGCCGACATCGGGAACCAGCCGAGTCGGACGCTTTACGGCGGAGCAGCCGTTGGCACTTAGAAAATATTCGCCGAACTCGGCCGGACTTCCAGGGGAAGAGGCCGGATTTTCACTTGTTCTGGCCGACATCGGGAACCAGCCGAGTCGGACTCTTTACGGCGGAGCAGCCGTTGGCACTTAGGAAATATTTGCCAAAATGTTCCGGACCTCCAGGGGAAGAGGCCGAATATTCACTTGTTCTGGCCGACATCGGGAACCAGCCGAGTCGGACACTTTACGGCGGAGCAGCCGTTGGCACTTAGGAAATATTCGTTAAACTTCAACTGACCTCCAGGGGAAGAGGCCGAATTTCCACTTGTTCTGGCCGACATCGGGAACCAGCCGAGTCGGACGCTTTACGGCGGAGCAGCCGTTGGCACTTAGAAAATATTCGCCGAACTTGGCCGGACTTCCAGGGGAAGAGGCCGGATTTTCACTTGTTCTGGCCGACATCGGGAACCAGCCGAGTCGGACACTTTACGGCGGAGCAGCCGTTGGCACTTAGAAAATATTCGTTAATCTTGAACGGACCTCCAGGGGAAGAGGCCGAATATTCACTTGTTCTGGCCGACATCGGGAACCAGCCGAGTCGGACTCTTTACGGCGGAACAGCCGTTGGCACTTAGGAAATATTCGCCGAACTCGGCCGGACTTCCAGGGGAAGAGGCCGAATTTTCACTTGTTCTGGCCGACATCGGGAACCAGCCGAGTCGGACTCTTTACGGCGGAGCAGCCGTTGGCACTTAGGAAATATTTGCCAAAATGTTCCGGACCTCCAGGGGAAGAGGCCGAATATTCACTTGTTCTGGCCGACATCGGGAACCAGCCGAGTCGGACACTTTACGGCGGAGCAGCCGTTGGCACTTAGGAAATATTCGTTAAACTTCAACTGACCTCCAGGGGAAGAGGCCGAATTTTCACTTGTTCTGGCCGACATCGGGAACCAGCCGAGTCGGTCTCTTTACGGCGGAGCAGCCGTTGGCACTTAGGAAATATTCGCCGAACTTGGCCGGACCTCCAGGGGAAGAGGCCGAATTTTCACTTGTTCTGGCCGACCGGGGGAACCAGCCGAGGCGGACACTTTACGGCGGAGCAGCCGTTGGCACTTAGAAAATATTCGCCAAAATGTTCCGGACCTCCAGGGAAAGAGGCCGAATTTTCGCTCGTTCGGGCCGACCGGGAGAACCGGCCGAGGCGGACACTTTACGGCGGTTGAGCCGTTGGCACTTAGAAATTATTCAGACTTCCATCAAACACACATCGGCCTTTTGCCGTCACTGCCCGGGATGGGCACCGTGGTAGCTCGGACAGTTCGTGTGACAGCTTCCGCTGGCACTTAGACAATTTTTAAAATGAAAATAAACAGTTCTGCACATACGTGCCGACTATATTTTGCGAAAGGGGGGTAAAGTGATGAGTACACTAAGTGGGGGGACCAAGTACATAAAGCCCACCCCTGGTACCTCAGAGAGGCCGAATTGACACATTTTGTGTCCGACCGCGGGAACCAGCCGAGGCGGACGCTTTTCGGCGCAAGAGCCGTTGGCACTTAGAAAATATTCGTTAATCTTGAACGGACCTCCAGGGGAAGAGGCCGAATTTTCACTTGTTCTGGCCGACATCGGGAACCAGCCGAGGCGGACGCTTTTCGGCGCAAGAGCCGTTGGCACTTAGAAAATATTCGTTAATCTTGAACGGACCTCCAGGGGAAGAGGCCGAATTTTCACTTGTTCTGGCCGACATCGGGAACCAGCCGAGTCGGACGCTTTACGGCGGAGCAGCCGTTGGCACTTAGAAAATATTCGTTAATCTTGAACGGACCTCCAGGGGAAGAGGCCGAATTTTCACTTGTTCTGGCCGACATCGGGAACCAGCCGAGTCGGACGCTTTACGGCGGAGCAGCCGTTGGCACTTTGAAAATATTCGTTAAACTTCAACTGACCTCCAGGGGAAGAGGCCGAGTTTCCACTTGTTCTGGCCGACATCGGGAACCAGCCGAGTCGGACACCTTACGGCGGAAGAGCCGATGGCACTTAGAAAATATTCGTTAAACTTGAACGGACCTCCAGGGGAAGAGGCCGAATTTTCGCTTGTTCAGGCCGACCGGAGGAACCGGCCGAGTCGGACACCTTACGGCGGAAGAGCCGATGGCACTTAGAAAATATTCGTTAAACTTGACAGGACCTCCAGGGGAAGAGGCCGAATTTTCGCTCGTTCAGGCCGACCGGAGGAACCGGCCGAGTCGGACACCTTACGGCGGAAGAGCCGATGGCACTTAGAAAATATTCGTTAAACTTGACAGGACCTCCAGGGGAAGAGGCCGAATTTTCGCTCGTTCAGGCCGACCGGAGGAACCGGCCGAGTCGGACACATTACGGCGGAAGAGCCGATGGCACTTAGAAAATATTCGTTAAACTTGACAGGACCTCCAGGGGAAGAGGCCGAATTTTCGCTCGTTCAGGCCGACCGGAGGAACCGGCCGGGTCGGACACCTTACGGCGGAAGAGCCGATGGCACTTAGAAAATATTCGCCAAAATGTTCCGGACCTCCAGGGGAAGAGGCCGAATTTTCACTTGTTCAGGCCGACCGGAGGAACCGGCCGGGTCGGACACGTTACGGCGGAACAGCCGTTGGCACTTAGAAAATATTCGTCAAAGTCGTCCGGACCTCCAGGGGAAGAGGCCGAATTTTCGCTCGTTCGGGCCGACCGGAGGAACCGGCCGGGTCGGACACGTTACGGCGCAACAGCCGTTCGCACTTAGAAAATATTCGCCAAAGTCGTCCGGACCTCCAGGGGAAGAGGCCGAATTTTCGCTCGTTCGGGCCGACCGGAGGAACCAGCCGGGTCGGACACTTTACGGCGCAACAGCCGTTGGCACTTTGAAAATATTCGCCAAAATGTTCCGGACCTCCAGGGGAAGAGGCCGAATTTTCGCTCGTTCGGGCCGACCGGAGGAACCGGCCGGGTCGGACACGTTACGGCGCAACAGCCGTTGGCACTTTGAAAATATTCGCCAAAATGTTCCGGACCTCCAGGGGAAGAGGCCGAATTTTCGCTCGTTCGGGCCGACCGGAGGAACCGGCCGGGTCGGACACGTTACGGCGCAACAGCCGTTGGCACTTTGAAAATATTCGCCAAAATGTTCCGGACCTCCAGGGGAAGAGGCCGAATTTTCGCTCGTTCGGGCCGACCGGAGGAACCGGCCGGGTCGGACACGTTACGGCGCAACAGCCGTTGGCACTTTGAAAATATTCGCCAAAATGTTCCGGACCTCCAGGGGAAGAGGCCGAATTTTCGCTCGTTCGGGCCGACCGGAGGAACCGGCCGAGTCGGACACCTTACGGCGGAAGAGCCGATGGCACTTAGAAAATATTCGTTAAACTTGACAGGACCTCCAGGGGAAGAGGCCGAATTTTCGCTCGTTCGGGCCGACCGGAGGAACCAGCCGGGTCGGACACGTTACGGCGCAACAGCCGTTCGCACTTAGAAAATATTCGTTAAACTTGACAGGACCTCCAGAGGAAGAGGCCGAATTTTTGCTCGTTCAGGCCGACCGGAGGAACCGGCCGAGTCGGACACCTTACGGCGGAAGAGCCGATGGCACTTTGAAAATATTCGCCAAAATGTTCCGGACCTCCAGGGGAAGAGGCCGAATTTTCGCTCGTTCGGGCCGACCGGAGGAACCGGCCGGGTCGGACACGTTACGGCGGAACAGCCGTTGGCACTTTGAAAATATTCGCCAAAATGTTCCGGACCTCCAGGGGAAGAGGCCGAATTTTCGCTCGTTCGGGGCGACCGGAGGAACCAGCCGGGTCGGACACTTTACGGCGCAACAGCCGTTGGCACTTAGAAAATATTCGCCAAAATGTTCCGGACCTCCAGGGGAAGAGGCCGAATTTTCGCTCGTTCGGGCCGACCGGAGGAACCAGCCGGGTCGGACACTTTACGGCGGAACAGCCGTTGGCACTTTGAAAATATTCGCCAAAATGTTCCGGACCTCCAGGGGAAGAGGCCGAATTTTCGCTCGTTCGGGCCGACCGGAGGAACCAGCCGGGTCGGACACGTTACGGCGCAACAGCCGTTGGCACTTTGAAAATATTCGCCAAAATGTTCCGGACCTCCAGGGGAAGAGGCCGAATTTTCGCTCGTTCGGGCCGACCGGAGGAACCAGCCGGGTCGGACACGTTACGGCGGAACAGCCGTTGGCACTTTGAAAATATTCGCCAAAATGTTCCGGACCTCCAGGGGAAGAGGCCGAATTTTCGCTTGTTCAAGCCGACCGGAGGAACCAGCCGGGTCGGACACGTTACGGCGCAACAGCCGTTGGCACTTTGAAAATATTCGCCAAAATGTTCCGGACCTCCAGGGGAAGAGGCCGAATTTTCGCTCGTTCTGGCCGACCGGGAGAACCAGCCGGGTCGGACACGTTACGGCGCAACAGCCGTTGGCACTTAGAAAATATTCGCCAAAGTCGTCCGGACCTCCAGGGGAAGAGGCCGAATTTTCGCTCGTTCGGGCCGACCGGAGGAACCAGCCGGGTCGGACACTTTACGGCGGAACAGCCGTTGGCACTTTGAAAATATTCGCCAAAATGTTCCGGACCTCCAGGGGAAGAGGCCGAATTTTCGCTCGTTCGGGCCGACCGGAGGAACCAGCCGAGGCGGACACTTTACGGCGGTTGAGCCGTTGGCACTTAGAAATTATTCAGACTTCCATCAAACACACATCGGCCTTTTGCCGTCACTGCCCGGGATGGGCACCGTGGTAGCTCGGACAGTTCGTGTGACAGCTTCCGCTGGCACTTAGAAAATTTTTAAAATGAAAATAAACAGTTCTGCACATACGTGCCGACTATATTTTGCGAAAGGGGGGTAAAGTGATGAGTACACTAAGTGGGGGGACCAAGTACATAAAGCCTACCCCTGGTACCTCAGAGAGGCCGAATTTTCGAATTCTGAGGCCGAGCTGGGGAACCAGACGAGGCGGACACTTTTCCGAGAGAGAGCCGATGGCACTTAGAAAATTTTCGGCTAAGTCGGCAGGACTTCCAGAGCGAGAGGCCGAATATTCGTCAACTGTGGCCGACCGGGGAACCAGCGAAGGCGGATAGGCGGTCACGGAGGTCCCGCCGGCTGGTCCGCGGGCCAATTTGGGTCCCGTAATTTAGCGGTCGCGGTCCGGAATCCACGCCGGCCGGGGAACCAGCGCAAGCGGATAGGCGGTCACGGAGGTCCCGCCGGCTGGTCCGCGGGCCAATTTGGGTCCCGTAATTTAGCGGTCGCGGTCCGGAATCCACGCCGGCCGGGGAACCAGCGCAGGCGGATAGGCGGTCACGGAGGTCCCGCCGGCTGGTCCGCGGGCCAATTTTGGTCCCGTAAGTGAGCGGCCGCGGCCCGGAATACACGCCGACCGGGGAACCAGCGAAGGCGGATAGGCGGTCACGGAGGTCCCGCCGGCTGGTCCGCGGGCCAATTGGGGTCCCGTAAATTAGCGGTCGCGGCCCGGAATTCGCGCCGGCCGGGGAACCAGCGCAGGCGCATAGGCGGTCACGGAGGTCCCGCCGGCTGGTCCGCGGGCCAATCGGGGTCCCGTAAGTTAGCGGTCGCGGCCCGGAATTCGCGCCGGCCGGGGAACCAGCGCAGGCGGATAGGCGGTCACGGAGGTCCCGCCGGCTGGTCCGCGGGCCAATCGGGGTCCCGTAAGTTAGCGGTCGCGGCCCGGAATTCGCGCCGGCCGGGGAACCAGCGCAGGCGGATAGGCGGTCACGGAGGTCCCGCCGGCTGGTCCGCGGGCCAATCGGGGTCCCGTAAGTTAGCGGTCGCGGCCCGGAATTCGCGCCGGCCGGGGAACCAGCGCGGGCGGATAGGCGGTCACGGAGGTCCCGCCGGCTGGTCCGCGGGGGGAACTGCGCCCTCTGGCGGACACGCCATTGTAAATGAATGGGGTTTGGCACTTAGTGCATTTTTCGCCGAAGCCGACGAGCGCTCCGGGCGAGGAGGCCGGATTCTCGCCATCCGTGGCCGGCCGGGGAACCGGCCAAGGCGGATAGGCGGTCACGGGGGTCCCGCCGGCTGGTCCGCGGGCCAATTGGGGTCCCGTAAGTTAGCGGTCGCGGCCCGGAATCCGCGCCGGCCAGCAGCCACCGGGAGGCGGGTAGGCTGTCACGGAGGTCCCGCCAGCTGGTCCGCGGGCCAATTAGGGTCCCGTAAGTGAGCGGTCGCGGCCCGGAATCCACGCCGGCCAGCAGCCACCGCCAGGCGGGTAGGCTGTCACGGAGGTCCCGCCAGCTGGTCCGCGGGCCATTTAGGGTCCCGTAAGTAAGCGGTCGCGGCCCGGAATGCACGCCGGCCAGGAGGCACCGGCAGGCGGATAGGCTGTCACGGAGGTCCCGCCAGCTGGTCCGCGGGCCATTTAGGGTCCCGTAAGTTAGCGGTCGCGGCCCGGAATGCACGCCGGCCAGCAGCCACCGGCAGGCGGATAGGCTGTCACGGAGGTCCCGCCAGCTGGTCCGCGGGCCATTTAGGGTCCCGTAAGTTAGCGGTCGCGGCCCGGAATCCACGCCGGCCAGGAGGCACCGGCAGGCGGATAGGCGGTCACGGAGGTCCCGCCGGCTGGTCGGCTGGCCAATTACCTCCAGCCGAGCGGATATGAACTTTATAAGCACCTTGGACGAAGCCTTATTCGACTTCCAGCACCTCGGCTTAGCATTTTCCACGGCCCGCTGATCTTACAGAAGACGTCCAGCCGGTTCTCCGGGTGCTTTCCTCATCACGTTTTAAGCCGGCCGAGGCTTCCAGCACCTCGGCCGGGCCTTTCCCACGGCCCGCTGAGCTTCCAGGGGACCTCCAGCCGGTTCTCCCGGTGCCTCGCGCCTCGCTTTGCGAGCCGGCCGAGGCTTCCGGCACCCCGGCTAAGCTTTCTCCACGGCCCGCTGAGCTTCCGAGGGACCTCCAGCCGGTTCTCCCGGTGCCTCGCGCCTCGCTTTGTGAGCCGGCCGAGGCTTCCAGCACCCCGGCTAAGCTTTCTCCACGGCCCGCTGAGCTTCCAGGGGACCTCCAGCCGGTTCTCCCGGTGCCTCGCGCCTCGCTTTGTGAGACGGCCGAGGCTTCCAGCACCTCGGCTGAGCGTTTCCCACGGCCCGCTGAGCTTCCAGGGGACCTCCAGCCGGTTCTCCGCGCGCTTTCCTCCTCACTTTTAAGCCGGCCGAGGCTTCCAGCACCTCGGCCGAGCGTTTCCCACGGCCCGCTGAGCTTCCAGGGGACCTCCAGCCGGTTCTCCCGGTGCCTCGCGCCTCGCTTTGCGAGCCGGCCGAGGCTTCCAGCACCTCGGCTGAGCGTTTTCGGCGGCCCGTTGCTCTCCCGGAGGTCGCAACGGGGAGTTACCTCCCTCTCGCGGACACGGCGAGTAAATACACCGCCTCTCGCACTTGGCGCACACTCACTCGCATTGCTACGCCTCCCGTGGCACTTTAAGCGGCCGAACGGCGGGAGTAACTGCGACTCTCCTAAGGTATGCTCACTTGACTATTTATTCATGTATTTATTTATTTTTGACGGTTCGCGGAGGCGATGACGCTCCGCGCGGGTAAACGGCGGGAGTAACTGTGACTCTCTTAAGGTAGGCTCACTTGACATTTATTTATTCATGTATTTATTTATTTTTGACGGTTCGCGGAGGCGATGACGCTCCGCGCGGGTAAACGGCGGGAGTAACTGTGACTCTCTTAAGGTAGGCTCACTTGACATTTATTTATTTATGTATTTATTTATTTTTGACGGTTCGCGGAGGCGATGACGCTCCGCGCGGGTAAACGGCGGGAGTAACTGTGACTCTCTTAAGGTAGGCTCACTTGACATTTATTTTGGCGGTTCGCGGAGGCGCCGGGAGGCCGTGCGCGCGCGCGCAGAGCGGCCGAATAACGCTCCGCCGGCCCCGGGTGATTACCGAGAGGCTCCCCGGCCTCGCGGAGCTCCGACGCTCCTCCGCGGGACCTCCGGCGGCCGGCGCGCTCGCGCACCACCCCCCGGCACCGCCGGGAGGCCGTGCGCGCGCGCGCAGAGCGGCCGAATAACGCTCCGCCGGCCCCGGGTGATTACCGAGAGGCTCCCCGGCCTCGCGGAGCTCCGACGCTCCTCCGCGGGACCTCCGGCGGCCGGCGCGCTCGCGCACCACCCCCCGGCACCGCCGGGAGGCCGTGCGCGCGCGCGCAGAGCGGCCGAATAACGCTCCGCCGGCCCCGGGTGATTACCGAGAGGCTCCCCGGCCTCGCGGAGCTCCGACGCTCCTCCGCGGGACCTCCGGCGGCCGGCGCGCTCGCGCACCACCCCCCGGCACCGCCGGGAGGCCGTGCGCGCGCGCGCAGAGCGGCCGAATAACGCTCCGCCGGCCCCGGGTGATTACCGAGAGGCTCCCCGGCCTCGCGGAGCTCCGACGCTCCTCCGCGGGACCTCCGGCGGCCGGCGCGCTCGCGCACCACCCCCCGGCACCGCCGGGAGGCCGTGCGCGCGCGCGCAGAGCGGCCGAATAACGCTCCGCCGGCCCCGGGTGATTACCGAGAGGCTCCCCGGCCTCGCGGAGCTCCGACGCTCCTCCGCGGGACCTCCGGCGGCCGGCGCGCTCGCGCACCACCCCCCGGCACCGCCGGGAGGCCGTGCGCGCGCGCGCAGAGCGGCCGAATAACGCTCCGCCGGCCCCGGGTGATTACCGAGAGGCTCCCCGGCCTCGCGGAGCTCCGACGCTCCTCCGCGGGACCTCCGGCGGCCGGCGCGCTCGCGCACCACCCCCCGGCACCGCCGGGAGGCCGTGCGCGCGCGCGCAGAGCGGCCGAATAACGCTCCGCCGGCCCCGGGTGATTACCGAGAGGCTCCCCGGCCTCGCGGAGCTCCGACGCTCCTCCGCGGGACCTCCGGCGGCCGGCGCGCTCGCGCACCACCCCCCGGCACCGCCGGGAGGCCGTGCGCGCGCGCGCAGAGCGGCCGAATAACGCTCCGCCGGCCCCGGGTGATTACCGAGAGGCTCCCCGGCCTCGCGGAGCTCCGACGCTCCTCCGCGGGACCTCCGGCGGCCGGCGCGCTCGCGCACCACCCCCCGGCACCGCCGGGAGGCCGTGCGCGCGCGCGCAGAGCGGCCGAATAACGCTCCGCCGGCCCCGGGTGATTACCGAGAGGCTCCCCGGCCTCGCGGAGCTCCGACGCTCCTCCGCGGGACCTCCGGCGGCCGGCGCGCTCGCGCACCACCCCCCGGCACCGCCGGGAGGCCGTGCGCGCGCGCGCAGAGCGGCCGAATAACGCTCCGCCGGCCCCGGGTGATTACCGAGAGGCTCCCCGGCCTCGCGGAGCTCCGACGCTCCTCCGCGGGACCTCCGGCGGCCGGCGCGCTCGCGCACCACCCCCCGGCACCGCCGGGAGGCCGTGCGCGCGCGCGCAGAGCGGCCGAATAACGCTCCGCCGGCCCCGGGTGATTACCGAGAGGCTCCCCGGCCTCGCGGAGCTCCGACGCTCCTCCGCGGGACCTCCGGCGGCCGGCGCGCTCGCGCACCACCCCCCGGCACCGCCGGGAGGCCGTGCGCGCGCGCGCAGAGCGGCCGAATAACGCTCCGCCGGCCCCGGGTGATTACCGAGAGGCTCCCCGGCCTCGCGGAGCTCCGACGCTCCTCCGCGGGACCTCCGGCGGCCGGCGCGCTCGCGCACCACCCCCCGGCACCGCCGGGAGGCCGTGCGCGCGCGCGCAGAGCGGCCGAATAACGCTCCGCCGGCCCCGGGTGATTACCGAGAGGCTCCCCGGCCTCGCGGAGCTCCGACGCTCCTCCGCGGGACCTCCGGCGGCCGGCGCGCTCGCGCACCACCCCCCGGCACCGCCGGGAGGCCGTGCGCGCGCGCGCAGAGCGGCCGAATAACGCTCCGCCGGCCCCGGGTGATTACCGAGAGGCTCCCCGGCCTCGCGGAGCTCCGACGCTCCTCCGCGGGACCTCCGGCGGCCGGCGCGCTCGCGCACCACCCCCCGGCACCGCCGGGAGGCCGTGCTCGCGCGCCAAGTGGCCGAAAATAGCTCCAAGCCCAGCGGATCGGCTGCTTGGAAGCACCGCGCCGTCCGGCTCCACCTGGTACCTCGCACGGCTCTCATCTCCCCCCCGCACGGACTTCCGAGCGCTCGGGGAGACGCTCGGAAGCTGCCCGTGCCGTCGCGGCGGGGAATTGCCTCCCTCTGGCGGACGCGGCGAGTAAAAACACCACCTCTCGCACTTTGCGCACACTTACTTGCGTGGGTCCGCTTCCGATGACACTTTGAGCGGCCGAACGGCGGGAGTAACTACGACTCTCTTAAGGTAGGCTCACTTGACATTTATTCATGTATTTATTTATTTTTGACGGTTCGCGGAGGCGATGACGCTCCGCGCGGGTAAACGGCGGGAGTAGCTGTGACTCTCTTAAGGTAGCCTGACTCGACGTCTTTTTCAACGGTGGCTGGAGGACCCAGGCGGTTCTCGGGGGTGCGTCGCTCCTCACTTTTGACGCCCGAGGAGGCTCCCGGCACCTCGGCTACGCGTTTTCGGCGGCCCGCTGAGCTTCCAGAAGACCTCCAGCCGGTTCTCCCGGTGCTTTCCTCCTCACGTTTTAAGCCGGCCGAGGCTTCCGGCACCCCGGCTGAGCTTTTTCCCACGGCCCGCTGAGCTTCCAGGGGACCTCCGGCCGGTTCTCCGCGCGCTTTCCTCCTCACTTTTAAGCCGGCCGAGGCTCCAGGCACCTCGGCTAAGCGTTTTGAACGGCCCGCTGAGCTTCCAGGGGACCTCCAGCCGGTTCTCCGCGCGCCCCCCTCCCAACTTTTTAAGCCGGCCGAGGCTCCAGGCACCCCGGCCAAGCCTTTCCCACGGCCCGCTGAGCTTCCAGGGGACATCCAGCCGGTTCTCCGCGCGCCCCCCTCCTAACTCGACGCCCGAGGAGGCTCCAGGCACCCCGGCTGAGCCTTTTCGGCGGCCCGCTGATCTCCCGGAGGTCGCAACGGGGAATTGCCTCCCTCTCGCGGACACGGCGCGTAAATGCACCGCCTCTCGCACTTGGCGCACACTCACTCGCATCGCTACGCCTCCCGCGGCACTTTAAGCGACCGGGACCACCGCGAGCGCGGGCGATGACTAAGAGGCTCCCCGGCCGGCCTCGCGGAGCTCCGACGCTCCCCCGCGGGACTTCCGGCGGCCGGCCGGAGCCTCGGCACGGCTGCCGCACTCCCTAATAACACCCCGCGGGCCCCCGCGAGCCGAACGCTCGCTGCCGCGGGCGACCCGTGGTACCCCACGTGCCGAGGCGGACGCGTGACGGCGCGGGAGCCCTCGGCACTATATCACGGTCACGCATGTAGTCAAATCGTGTAAAATCACCGTTAGTTTATTCACAATATACGTAATAATTAAATACATATCAACACCGCGTATATTATTAATAAACATATGTATGTATTTATTTAATAATTAAATAAATATTAACATCGCGTATAATCATGCGGGCTCCGGGGGAAGGGGCCGATTTTTCGCCGTTCGTGGCCGACCGGGGAACCGGCGAAGGCGGACGCATCGCGGCGCGAGAGCCGTTGGCACTTTGGAAAAAAATAAAATAAAATTCGCCGACCGGGCTCCGGGGAAGAGGCCGATTTTTCGCCGTTCGTGGCCGACTTGGGAACCGGCGAAGGCGGACGCATCGCGGCGCGAGAGCCGTTGGCACTTTGAAAAAAAAAAAAAAAAAAAAAAAAAAATTCGCCCACCGGGCTCCGGGGGAAGAGGCCGGCTTTTCGCCGTTCGCGGCCGACCGGGGAACCGGCGAAGGCGGACGCGCTCTCCAACGAGCCCCGCCGGCCGGAGGAAGTGCGCCCTCTGGCGGACACGCCGTTGTAAATGAATGGGGTTTGGCACTTAGTGCATTTTTCGCCCAAGTCGAAGCGCGCTCCGGGCGAGGAGGCCGGATTCTCGCCACCCGTGGCCGGCCGGGGAACCGGCCAAGGCGGATAGGCTTTCACGGAGGTCCCGCCGGCTGGTCCGCGGGCCGATTAGGGTCCCGCGAGTGAGCGGTGGCGGTCCGGAATCCAGGCCGGCCAGGAGGCACCGCCAGGCGGATAGGCTTTCACGGAGGTCCCGCCGGCTGGTCCGCGGGCCGATTAGGGTCCCGCGAGTGAGCGGTGGCGGTCCGGAATCCAGGCCGGCCAGGAGGCACCGCCAGGCGGATAGGCTTTCACGGAGGTCCCGCCGGCTGGTCCGCGGGCCGATTAGGGTCCCGCGAGTGAGCGGTGGCGGTCCGGAATCCAGGCCGGCCAGGAGGCACCGCCAGGCGGATAGGCTTTCACGGAGGACCCGCCGGCTGGTCCGCGGGCCGTTTAGGGTCCCGCGAGTGAGCGGTCGCGGTCCGGAATCCAGGCCGGCCAGGAGGCACCGCCAGGCGGATAGGCTTTCACGGAGGACCCGCCGGCTGGTCCGCGGGCCGATTAGGGTCCCGCGAGTGAGCGGTGGCGGTCCGGAATCCAGGCCGGCCAGGAGGCACCGCCAGGCGGATACACTCTCTAACGAGCCCCGCCGGCTGGTCCGCCGGGGGAAGTGCGCCCTCTGGCGGACACGCCGTTGTAAATGAATGGGGTTTGGCACTTAGTGCATTTTTCGACCAGCGGCAACGCAGGCTGACGGGCGGCCGCTTCCGCGGGCCGGCACTACTCTACGGAGGCGCTAGCCGCCTCCGGTGGGGGCCGTGTGATCTCGCTGGATGCCCGAGGACCTTCCGCCAGGCCCGGCCCCAGCTTTTGCGCGCGCCCGGTCCTATTACCTGGTGGAAGCTGGAGGCCGGGGCTCGGCAGCTCGCTGCCCGGGGGACCTTCCGCGAGGCCCGGCCGCAGCTTTTACGCACGGCCGCTGCTATTCTCTGGCTCCGGCTTCGTCCCGGAGGGTGCTTGGGGAACGGCGGCGCACACCGCGAACGGCCGGTGGCGGTCGGCTGGTGGCGGTCGGGGGTGGCGCTTGGGGATGGCGCTTGGGGATGGTGGCGGTCGGCTGGTGGCGGTCGGCTGGTGGCGGTCGCCTTGTGGCGGTCGGGGGTGGCGCTTGGGGATGGTGGCTGTCGCCTTGTGGCGGTCGCCTTGTGGCGGTCGGGGGGTGGCGGTCGGGGATGGCGCTTGGGGATGGTGGCGGTCGGCTGGTGGCGGTCGGCTGGTGGCGGTCGGGGGTGGCGCTTGGGGATGGTGGCTGTCGCCTTGTGGCGGTCGGCTGGTGGCGGTCGGCTGGTGGCGGTCGGGGGTGGCGCTTGGGGATGGTGGCTGTCGCCTTGTGGCGGTCGGCTGGTGGCGGTCGCCTTGTGGCGGTCGGGGGGTGGCGGTCGGGGATGGCGCTTGGGGATGGTGGCTGTCACCTTGTGGCGGTCGGCTGGTGGCGGTCGGCTGGTGGCGGTCGCCTTGTGGCGGTCGGGGGGTGGCGGTCGGGGATGGCGCTTGGGGATGGTGGCGGTCGGCTGGTGGCGGTCGGCTGGTGGCGGTCGGCTGGTGGCGGTCGGGGGTGGCGCTTGGCGATGGTGGCTGTCGCCTTGTGGCGGTCGCCTTGTGGCGGTCGGGGGGTGGCGGTCGGGGATGGCGCTTGGGGATGGTGGCGGTCGGCTGGTGGCGGTCGGCTGGTGGCGGTCGGCTGGTGGCGGTCGGGGGTGGCGCTTGGCGATGGTGGCTGTCGCCTTGTGGCGGTCGCCTTGTGGCGGTCGGGGGGTGGCGGTCGGGGATGGCGCTTGGGGATGGTGGCGGTCGGCTGGTGGCGGTCGGCTGGTGGCGGTCGGGGGTGGCGCTTGGGGATGGTGGCTGTCGCCTTGTGGCGGTCGGCTGGTGGCGGTCGCCTTGTGGCGGTCGGGGGGTGGCGGTCGGGGATGGCGCTTGGGGATGGTGGCTGTCGCCTTGTGGCGGTCGGCTGGTGGCGGTCGCCTTGTGGCGGTCGGGGGTGGCGCTTGGGGATGGTGGCTGTCGCCTTGTGGCGGTCGGCTGGTGGCGGTCGCCTTGTGGCGGTCGGGGGGTGGCGGTCGGGGATGGCGCTTGGGGATGGTGGCTGTCGCCTTGTGGCGGTCGGCTGGTGGCGGTCGCCTTGTGGCGGTCGGGGGGTGGCGGTCGGGGATGGCGCTTGGGGATGGTGGCTGTCGCCTTGTGGCGGTCGGCTGGTGGCGGT
This sequence comes from Syngnathus scovelli, assembly GCF_024217435.2. NCBI lineage: Eukaryota > Metazoa > Chordata > Actinopteri > Syngnathiformes > Syngnathidae > Syngnathus > Syngnathus scovelli. The sequence goes on from NW_026061639.1 coordinate 109,923, forward strand.
CGCCTTGTGGCGGTCGGGGGTGGCGCTTGGGGATGGTGGCTGTCGCCTTGTGGCGGTCGGCTGGTGGCGGTCGCCTTG
>NW_026061639.1:120000-142500 GCF_024217435.2 Syngnathus scovelli
AGCCCTCCGGCCGGCACGGGTCCAAACGGCCTCTGCCTGAACCTTCGCCGTAACGAGAGGTGCCGGGCCGCGCTCCGTAAGCGTCTCCGCGGGGAGCCGGTCCGGTCCCGACGCTGCCTCCGAGCGCCGACCGCGCCCGCGCGACGCCGCTGTGCCTGCCCGGAGCTCGGACTGCGGCCAGATCAGACCCGTAGGACGCTGACTCGCCGGCTGCTGGGGCAGAGCGGATCGCCGCGGGGCGGGACGGTCACGGACGGAATTGTCGGGGGGACGCGGCTCGGGAAGAGCGAACTCGGCAACGGGGGGGTTGGCACGTCGGTTGGGCTAAGGCAGGCGGCTTAGGATAAACCGCGAGGGAACGGCGGGGTCCGGGGATGGGCGCCGTCGGCCCGGCGACTAGCGGTAACCCAGGCGGGAAGCTGCGCTCCGTCCGAGTCAGACTCGGTCGTCGCGGCCCGGCTGAGGCTCGCTCTTGTCGAGGGGCGCGGCGCTGCGCCGGCGACTTTGCCCGCGCGAGGCACGCTTTGCGATGGCCCGAGGCGGGAAGCTGCGCCCCGTCCGAGTCAGACTCGGTCGTTGCGGCCCGCCCGGTCACGCGATGCGGCCAGGATGCGGAGTTTTGTCGGCGCTGGGGGGATCCGGAAGGACGTAGGGGCGACGGTGGCGGTCACAGCTCGTCGCCTCCGTGACCCAGACGGGACTGTGCGCACCCCGAGTCAGACTCGGTTCGGCGCGGCCCGCTGCGGCCGGCTGGCGAGGTGAGATGTGGGCCATTGCCGCGCTCCCGACGAACCGTTCCGGGGGGCTGGTGACGTCGCGCGTTCGGCGCTGATGCTGCGACCGGGAGGGAAGCTGCGCCCCGTCCGAGTCAGACTCGGTCGTTGCGGCCCCCCCGAGCCCGCACGCCTCACGCGGAGGGGTCATACGCCCCGGCGGCCACGATAGACGCCTCCCGCTTCGCGGTGGTCGGGAAGGCGTGTGCGGATATGTGCGGAGGTTGGGACTCGGGCTTGGTCTTTGAGAAATCGGTTTCGCGGTCGACCGGCGCGGCCGGCGGACGCCCACGTGGCGTGCCGCAAGTCGGATCGCGCGCTCGGCCTCCGTGGATGGCCTCTGGGTGAGGTTGAGCCGGGGCGTCTCGGTTTCGCTGCCGTACGGTTCGCGCTAGGCCTGCGCGGGCGGCGCGGGGCGCGCGCTCGCGCGGCGGCCGTAGCGCTGGAGTGCGACCCGCAAGTGGGGAGGAACCGTCCACCCAACGCCGGCGGTAGCCGGGGCCGGTGGGGGCCCTACCAAGGCGGGTCATGGGCGCATGTCGGTCAGGTTATAAGAGTGTTTTTCGCTCCGGGCTAGAGCCGGGTGAGGTCGTCTCGAACCACGTGCCTGAAGGCCGCCTCGCGCCGGATTCGGCCCCGCTCATTCGTCGGAGTGACCGCCCGACGCGGGCATCGCTAGATTAGCCGTGGCCCCGATCCTTCCCCATCGACAGCCTTTCGCCCCCTGTACTCCGGCCTGTTAGTAAGGCGGCCGGTACCCCCTTTCTTGGATGAGACAGAATCCTTGACGGACCATTCGCAGATTTTTGCCCGGCCTCTGTTTACCGAGGCGGCCGGTACCTCCGTCTGCCTTGGATGGACCGCATCCGCAGATTTTCGTCCGGCCTTAGCTTAAGGAGACGGCCGTTGCCTCCGATCCTCCGGGCTAGAGCCGGGTGAGGTCGTCTCGAACCACGTGCCTGAAGGCCGCCTCGCGCCGGATTCGGCCCCGCTCATTCGTCGGAGTGACCGCCCGACGCGGGCATCGCTAGATTAGCCGTGGCCCCGATCCTTCCCCATCGACAGCCTTTCGCCCCCTTCGCTCCGGCCTCTGAGGCGGCCGGTACCCCTTTCTTGGATGAGACAGAACCCTTGACGGGCCGTTCGCAGATTTTTGCCCGGCCTCTGTTTACCGAGGCGGCCGGTACCTCCGTCTGCCTTGGATGGACCGCATCCGCAGATTTTCGTCCGGCCTTAGCTTAAGGAGACGGCCGTTGCCTCCGATCCTCCGGGCTAGAGCCGGGTGAGGTCGTCTCGAACCACGTGCCTGAAGGCCGCCTACACTTCGGCCCCGCTCATTCGTCGGAGTGACCGCCCGACGCGGGCATCGCTAGATTAGCCGTGGCCCCGATCCTTCCCCATCGACAGCCTTTCGCCCCCTTCGCTCCGGCCTCTGAGGCGGCCGGTACCCCTTTCTTGGATGAGACAGAACCCTTGACGGGCCGTTCGCAGATTTTTGCCCGGGCATTGTTTACCGAGGCGGCCGGTACCTCCGTCTGCCTTGGATGGACCGCATCCGCAGATTTTCGTCCGGCCTTAGCTTAAGGAGACGGCCGTTGCCTCCGATCCTCCGGGCTAGAGCCGGGTGAGGTCGTCTCGAACCACGTGCCTGAAGGCCGCCTCGCGCCGGATTCGGCCCCGCTCATTCGTCGGAGTGACCGCCCGACGCGGGCATCGCTAGATTAGCCGTGGCCCCGATCCTTCCCCATCGACAGCCTTTCGCCCCCTTCGCTCCGGCCTCTGAGGCGGCCGGTACCCCTTTCTTGGATGAGACAGAACCCTTGACGGGCCGTTCGCAGATTTTTGCCCGGCCTGTGTTTAAGGAGGCGGCCGGTACCTCCCTCCTTGGATGACCAACAACCCTTGACGGGCCATTCGCAGATTTTTGCCCGGCCTGTGTTTAAGGAGGCGGCCGGTACCTCCCTCCTTGGATGACCAACAACCCTTGACGGGCCATTCGCAGATTTTTGCCCGGCCTGTGTTTAAGGAGGCGGCCGGTACCTCCCTCCTTGGATGACCTTCTACCCTTGACGGGCCATTCGCAGATTTTTGCCCGGCCTGTGTTTAAGGAGGCGGCCGGTACCTCCCACCTTGGATGACCCACTACCCTTGACGGGCCCATTCGCAGATTTTTGCCCGGCCTGTGTTTAAGGAGGCGGCCGGTACCTCCCACCTTGGATGACCCACTACCCTTGACGGGCCCATTCGCAGATTTTTGCCCGGCCTGTGTTTAGGGAGGCGACCGGTCCTCCGTAGCTTGATCGGATTTCCCTTCCGGCCTGTGTTTAAGGAGGCGGCCGGTCCTCCGTAGCTTGACCGGATTTCCCTTCCAGCCTGTGTTTAAGGAGGCGGCTGGTCCTCCCCGGTCGGTTGCCAAGCGACCGGGACCCGCAAGTGGGCAGGAACCGTCCACCCAACGCCGGCGAGCCGGGGCCGGTGGGGGCCCTACCAAGGCGGGTCTAACTTCAGGCGGTGCAAACGGGGGAGGGGGGTAAGGACGGCTGCCGGGAGCAGACAGCCGTCCCCGGGAGGGGGTAGTAGCTTCGCGGCGGCCGCCGGGAGCAGACGGCCGTCCGCGCATTCTGCCAATGCCTGTAGGACTTTGAATATTTCACAGCCGTGCCGTGGCACTTAGAAAATTTTTCAGAGACGTGGCACTTAGAAAGTTTTTCAGAGATGTGGCACTTTGAAAGTTTTTGAGAGATGTGGCACTTAGAAATTTTTTGAGAGATGTGGCACTTAGAAATTTTTTGAGAGATGTGGCACTTAGAAATTTTTTGAGAGATGTGGCACTTTGAAAATTTTTGAGAAATGTGGCACTTAGAAAATTTTCTCTCTCTCTCTGGAAGTGCCGTGCCTTCTTCAGTTCTGCTATCCGAGCAGGGGACGCTTGCTGGCGGCCGTTACCAGCGCTCGGACCAGGCCCAATTGATTTGCATGGAAAACAATTGCGTCCCCCATGCTCGTTCTGACTATATTTTGCGAAAGGGGGGTAAAGTGATGAGTACACTAAGTGGGGGGACCAACCCATGTACTCTAGAAAAAGTACATGGGTTGACAAAAGACCAGTTGGTAATGCACCCCTGGTACCCAAACCCCTGGTACCTTTAGGCACTTAGAAAAAATTTCGCCCAAATTTGGAGGTCGCTCCAGGGGAAGAGGCCGAATTTTCGCCTATTACGGCCGACCGCGGGAACCAGCCGAGGCGGACGCTTTTCGGCGCAAGAGCCGTTGGCACTTAGAAAATATTCGCTAAACTTCAAAGGACCTCCAGGGGAAGAGGCCGAATTGTCACTTTTTCTGGCCGACATCGGGAACCAGCCGAGTCGGACTCTTTACGGCGGAGCAGCCGTTGGCACTTAGAAAATATTCGCCAAACTCGGCCGGACTTCCAGGGGAAGAGGCCGAATTGTCACTTGTTCTGCCCGACATCGGGAACCAGCCGAGTCGGACACTTTAAGGCGGAGCAGCCGTTGGCACTTAGAAAATATTCGCCAAACTTGAACGGACCTCCAGGGGAAGAGGCCGAATTTTCACCTGTTCTGGCCGACATCGGGAACCAGCCGAGTCGGACGCTTTACGGCGGAGCAGCCGTTGGCACTTAGAAAATATTCGTTAAACTTGAAAGGACCTCCAGGGGAAGAGGCCGAATTGTCACTTGTTCTGGCCGACATCGGGAACCAGCCGAGTCGGACGCTTTAAGGCGGAGCAGCCGTTGGCACTCAGAAAATATTCGTTAAACTTGAAAAGACCTCCAGGGGAAGAGGCCGAATTGTCACTTCTTCTGGCCGACATCGGGAACCAGCCGAGTCGGGCCCTTTAAGGCTGAGCAGCCGTTGGCACTTAGGAAATATTTGCCTTAACTCGGCCGGACTTCCAGGGGAAGAGGCCGGATTTTCACTTGTTCTGGCCGACATCGGGAACCAGCCGAGTCGGACGCTTTAAGGCGGAGCAGCCGTTGGCACTTAGAAAATATTCCCCAAACTTGAACGGACCTCCAGGGGAAGAGGCCGAATTTTCACTTGTTCTGGCCGACATCGGGAACCAGCCGAGTCGGACGCTTTACGGCGGAGCAGCCGTTGGCACTTAGAAAATATTCGTTAAACTTCAACTGACCTCCAGGGGAAGAGGCCGAATTTTCACTTGTTCTGGCCGACATCGGGAACCAGCCGAGTCGGACGCTTTACGGCGGAGCAGCCGTTGGCACTTAGAAAATATTCGTTAAACTTCAACTGACCTCCAGGGGAAGAGGCCGAATTTTCACTTGTTCTGGCCGACATCGGGAACCAGCCGAGTCGGACGCTTTACGGCGGAGCAGCCGTTGGCACTTAGAAAATATTCGTTAAACTTGAACGGACCTCCAGGGGAAGAGGCCGAATTTTCACTTGTTCTGGCCGACATCGGGAACCAGCCGAGTCGGACGCTTTACGGCGGAGCAGCCGTTGGCACTTAGAAAATATTCGTTAAACTTCAACTGACCTCCAGGGGAAGAGGCCGAATTTTCACTTGTTCTGGCCGACATCGGGAACCAGCCGAGTCGGACCCTTTACGGCGGAACAGCCGTTGGCACTTAGGAAATATTTGCCTTAACTTGGCCGCACTTCCAGGGGAAGAGGCCGAATTTTCACTTGTTCTGGCCGACATCGGGAACCAGCCGAGTCGGACGCTTTACGGCGGAGCAGCCGTTGGCACTTAGAAAATATTCGTTAAACTTCAACTGACCTCCAGGGGAAGAGGCCGAATTTCCACTTATTCTGGCCGACATCGGGAACCAGCCGAGTCGGACGCTTTACGGCGGAGCAGCCGTTGGCACTTAGGAAATATTCGCCAAACTTGGCCGCACTTCCAGGGGAAGAGGCCGAATTTCCACTTGTTCTGGCCGACATCGGGAACCAGCCGAGACGGACGCTTTACGGCGGAGCAGCCGTTGGCACTTAGAAAATATTCGTTAATCTTGAACGGACCTCCAGGGGAAGAGGCCGAATATTCACTTGTTCTGGCCGACATCGGGAACCAGCCGAGTCGGACGCTTTTCGGCGCAAGAGCCGTTGGCACTTAGGAAATATTCGCCGAACTCGGCCGGACTTCCAGGGGAAGAGGCCGAATTTTCACTTGTTCTGGCCGAAATCGGGAACCAGCCGAGTCGGACTCTTTACGGCGGAGCAGCCGTTGGCACTTAGGAAATATTTGCCAAAATGTTCCGGACCTCCAGGGGAAGAGGCCGAATATTCACTTGTTCTGGCCGACATCGGGAACCAGCCGAGTCGGACACTTTACGGCGGAGCAGCCGTTGGCACTTAGGAAATATTCGTTAAACTTCAACTGACCTCCAGGGGAAGAGGCCGAATTTTCACTTGTTCTGGCCGACATCGGGAACCAGCCGAGTCGGTCTCTTTACGGCGGAGCAGCCGTTGGCACTTAGGAAATATTCGCCGAACTTGGCCGGACTTCCAGGGGAAGAGGCCGGATTTTCACTTGTTCTGGCCGACATCGGGAACCAGCCGAGTCGGACACTTTACGGCGGAGCAGCCGTTGGCACTTAGGAAATATTTGCCAAAATGTTCCGGACCTCCAGGGGAAGAGGCCGAATATTCACTTGTTCTGGCCGACATCGGGAACCAGCCGAGTCGGACACTTTAAGGCTGAGCAGCCGTTGGCACTTAGGAAATATTCGCCTTAACTCGGCCGGACTTCCAGGGGAAGAGGCCGGATTTTCACTTGTTCTGGCCGACATCGGGAACCAGCCGAGTCGGACCCTTTAAGGCTGAGCAGCCGTTGGCACTTAGGAAATATTTGCCTTAACTCGGCCGGACTTCCAGGGGAAGAGGCCGATTTTTCACTTGTTCTGGCCGACCGGGGGAACCAGCCGAGTCGGACACTTTACGGCGGAGCAGCCGTTGGCACTTAGGAAATATTCGCCAAAATGTTCCGGACCTCCAGGGGAAGAGGCCGAATTTTCACTTGTTCTGGCCGACCGGGGGAACCAGCCGAGGCGGACACTTTACGGCGGAGCAGCCGTTGGCACTTTGAAAATATTCGCCAAAATGTTCCGGACCTCCAGGGGAAGAGGCCGAATTTTCACTTGTTCTGGCCGACCGGGGGAACCAGCCGAGGCGGACACTTTACGGCGGAGCAGCCGTTGGCACTTTGAAAATATTCGCCAAAATGTTCCGGACCTCCAGGGGAAGAGGCCGAATTTTCGCTCGTTCGGGCCGACCGGGAGAACCAGCCGAGGCGGACACTTTACGGCGGTTGAGCCGTTGGCACTTAGAAATTATTCAGACTTCCATAAACACACATCGGCCTTTTGCCGTCACTGCCCGGGATGGGCACCGTGGTAGCTAGGACAGTTCGTGTGACAGCTTCCGCTGGCACTTAGACAATTTTTAAAATGAAAATAAACAGTTCTGCACATACGTGCCGACTATATTTTGCGAAAGGGGGGTAAAGTGATGAGTACACTAAGTGGGGGGACCAAGTACATAAAGCCTACCCCTGGTACCTCAGAGAGGCCGAATTGACACATTTTGTGTCCGACCGCGGGAACCAGCCGAGGCGGACGCTTTTCGGCGCAAGAGCCGTTGGCACTTAGAAAATATTCGTTAATCTTGAACGGACCTCCAGGGGAAGAGGCCGAATTTTCACTTGTTCTGGCCGACATCGGGAACCAGCCGAGTCGGACTCTTTACGGCGGAACAGCCGTTGGCACTTAGAAAATATTCGTTAAACTTCAACTGACCTCCAGGGGAAGAGGCCGAATTTCCACTTGTTCTGGTCGACATCGGGAACCAGCCGAGTCGGACGCTTTACGGCGGAGCAGCCGTTGGCACTTAGAAAATATTCGTTAAACTTCAACTGACCTCCAGGGGAAGAGGCCGAATTTTCACTTGTTCTGGCCGACATCGGGAACCAGCCGAGTCGGACGCTTTACGGCGGAGCAGCCGTTGGCACTTAGAAAATATTCGTTAAACTTCAACTGACCTCCAGGGGAAGAGGCCGAATTTTCACTTGTTCTGGCCGACATCGGGAACCAGCCGAGTCGGACGCTTTACGGCGGAGCAGCCGTTGGCACTTAGAAAATATTCGTTAAACTTCAACTGACCTCCAGGGGAAGAGGCCGGATTTTCACTTGTTCTGGCCGACATCGGGAACCAGCCGAGTCGGACCCTTTACGGCGGAGCAGCCGTTGGCACTTAGAAAATATTCGTTAAACTTGAACGGACCTCCAGGGGAAGAGGCCGAATTTTCACTTGTTCTGGCCGACATCGGGAACCAGCCGAGTCGGACGCTTTACGGCGGAGCAGCCGTTGGCACTTAGGAAATATTCGCCAAACTTGGCCGCACTTCCAGGGGAAGAGGCCGAATTTCCACTTGTTCTGGCCGACATCGGGAACCAGCCGAGACGGACGCTTTACGGCGGAGCAGCCGTTGGCACTTAGAAAATATTCGTTAATCTTGAACGGACCTCCAGGGGAAGAGGCCGAATATTCACTTGTTCTGGCCGACATCGGGAACCAGCCGAGTCGGACGCTTTTCGGCGCAAGAGCCGTTGGCACTTAGGAAATATTCGCCGAACTCGGCCGGACTTCCAGGGGAAGAGGCCGAATTTTCACTTGTTCTGGCCGAAATCGGGAACCAGCCGAGTCGGACTCTTTACGGCGGAGCAGCCGTTGGCACTTAGGAAATATTTGCCAAAATGTTCCGGACCTCCAGGGGAAGAGGCCGAATATTCACTTGTTCTGGCCGACATCGGGAACCAGCCGAGTCGGACACTTTACGGCGGAGCAGCCGTTGGCACTTAGGAAATATTCGTTAAACTTCAACTGACCTCCAGGGGAAGAGGCCGAATTTTCACTTGTTCTGGCCGACATCGGGAACCAGCCGAGTCGGTCTCTTTACGGCGGAGCAGCCGTTGGCCCTTAGGAAATATTCGCCAAAATGTTCCGGACCTCCAGGGGAAGAGGCCGAATTTTCGCTCGTTCGGGCCGACCGGGAGAACCAGCCGGGTCGGACACGTTACGGCGCAACAGCCGTTAGCACTTAGAAAATATTTGCCAAAATGTTCCGGACCTCCAGGGGAAGAGGCCGAATATTCACTTGTTCTGGCCGACATCGGGAACCAGCCGAGTCGGACACTTTAAGGCTGAGCAGCCGTTGGCACTTAGGAAATATTCGCCTTAACTCGGCCGGACTTCCAGGGGAAGAGGCCGGATTTTCACTTGTTCTGGCCGACATCGGGAACCAGCCGAGTCGGACTCTTTACGGCGGAACAGCCGTTGGCACTTAGGAAATATTTGCCTTAACTCGGCCGGACTTCCAGGGGAAGAGGCCGGATTTTCACTTGTTCTGGCCGACATCGGGAACCAGCCGAGTCGGACTCTTTACGGCGGAACAGCCGTTGGCACTTAGGAAATATTCGCCTTAACTCGGCCGGACTTCCAGGGGAAGAGGCCGGATTTTCACTTGTTCTGGCCGACATCGGGAACCAGCCGAGTCGGACACTTTAAGGCTGAGCAGCCGTTGGCACTTAGGAAATATTTGCCAAAATGTTCCGGACCTCCAGGGGAAGAGGCCGGATTTTCACTTGTTCTGGCCGACATCGGGAACCAGCCGAGTCGGACTCTTTACGGCGGAACAGCCGTTGGCACTTAGGAAATATTCGCCGAACTCGGCCGGACTTCCAGGGGAAGAGGCCGATTTTTCACTTGTTCTGGCCGACATCGGGAACCAGCCGAGTCGGACCCTTTACGGCGGAACAGCCGTTGGCACTTAGGAAATATTTGCCTTAACTCGGCCGGACTTCCAGGGGAAGAGGCCGGATTTTCACTTGTTCTGGCCGACCGGGGGAACCGGCCGAGTCGGACACTTTACGGCGGAGCAGCCGTTGGCACTTAGGAAATATTTGCCAAAATGTTCCGGACCTCCAGGGGAAGAGGCCGAATTTTCACTTGTTCTGGCCGACCGGGTGAACCGGCCGAGGCGGACACTTTACGGCGGAGCAGCCGTTGGCACTTAGGAAATATTCGCCAAAATGTTCCGGACCTCCAGGGGAAGAGGCCGAATTTTCACTTGTTCTGGCCGACCGGGGGAACCAGCCGAGGCGGACACTTTACGGCGGAGCACCCGTTGGCACTTAGAAAATATTCGCCAAAATGTTCCGGACCTCCAGGGAAAGAGGCCGAATTTTCGCTCGTTCGGGCCGACCGGGAGAACCGGCCGAGGCGGACACTTTACGGCGGTTGAGCCGTTGGCACTTAGAAATTATTCAGACTTCCATCAAACACACATCGGCCTTTTGCCGTCACTGCCCGGGATGGGCACCGTGGTAGCTCGGACAGTTCGTGTGACAGCTTCCGCTGGCACTTAGACAATTTTTAAAATGAAAATAAACAGTTCTGCACATACGTGCCGACTATATTTTGCGAAAGGGGGGTAAAGTGATGAGTACACTAAGTGGGGGGACCAAGTACATAAAGCCTACCCCTGGTACCTCAGAGAGGCCGAATTGACACATTTTGTGTCCGACCGCGGGAACCAGCCGAGGCGGACGCTTTTCGGCGCAAGAGCCGTTGGCACTTAGAAAATATTCGTTAATCTTGAACGGACCTCCAGGGGAAGAGGCCGAATTTTCACTTGTTCTGGCCGACATCGGGAACCAGCCGAGTCGGACGCTTTACGGCGGAGCAGCCGTTGGCACTTAGGAAATATTCGTTAATCTTGAACGGACCTCCAGGGGAAGAGGCCGAATTTTCACTTGTTCTGGCCGACATCGGGAACCAGCCGAGTCGGACGCTTTACGGCGGAGCAGCCGTTGGCACTTAGAAAATATTCGTTAAACTTCAACTGACCTCCAGGGGAAGAGGCCGAATTTCCACTTGTTCTGGCCGACATCGGGAACCAGCCGAGTCGGACGCTTTACGGCGGAAGAGCCGATGGCACTTAGAAAATATTCGTTAAACTTGACAGGACCTCCAGGGGAAGAGGCCGAATTTTCGCTCGTTCAGGCCGACCGGAGGAACCGGCCGAGTCGGACACCTTACGGCGGAAGAGCCGATGGCACTTAGAAAATATTCGCCAAAATGTTCCGGACCTCCAGGGGAAGAGGCCGAATTTTCACTTGTTCAGGCCGACCGGAGGAACCGGCCGAGTCGGACACCTTACGGCGGAAGAGCCGATGGCACTTAGAAAATATTCGTTAAACTTGACAGGACCTCCAGGGGAAGAGGCCGAATTTTCGCTCGTTCAGGCCGACCGGAGGAACCGGCCGAGTCGGACACCTTACGGCGGAAGAGCCGATGGCACTTAGAAAATATTCGCCAAAATGTTCCGGACCTCCAGGGGAAGAGGCCGAATTTTCACTTGTTCAGGCCGACCGGAGGAACCAGCCGGGTCGGACACGTAACGGCGGAAGAGCCGATGGCACTTAGAAAATATTCGTTAAACTTGACAGGACCTCCAGGGGAAGAGGCCGAATTTTCGCTCGTTCGGGCCGACCGGAGGAACCGGCCGGGTCGGACACGTTACGGCGGAACAGCCGTTGGCACTTAGAAAATATTCGTCAAAGTCGTCCGGACCTCCAGGGGAAGAGGCCGAATTTTCGCTCGTTCGGGCCGACCGGAGGAACCAGCCGGGTCGGACACTTTACGGCGCAACAGCCGTTCGCACTTAGAAAATATTCGCCAAAGTCGTCCGGACCTCCAGGGGAAGAGGCCGAATTTTCGCTTGTTCAAGCCGACCGGAGGAACCAGCCGGGTCGGGAACGTTACGGCGCAACAGCCGTTGGCACTTTGAAAATATTCGCCAAAATGTTCCGGACCTCCAGGGGAAGAGGCCGAATTTTCGCTCGTTCGGGCCGACCGGAGGAACCAGCCGGGTCGGACACGTTACGGCGCAACAGCCGTTCGCACTTAGAAAATATTCGCCAAAGTCGTCCGGACCTCCAGGGGAAGAGGCCGAATTTTCGCTCGTTCGGTGCCGACCGGAGGAACCAGCCGGGTCGGACACGTTACGGCGCAACAGCCGTTGGCACTTTGAAAATATTCGCCAAAATGTTCCGGACCTCCAGGGGAAGAGGCCGAATTTTCGCTCGTTCGGGCCGACCGGAGGAACCGGCCGGGTCGGACACTTTACGGCGCAACAGCCGTTCGCACTTAGAAAATATTCGCCAAAATGTTCCGGACCTCCAGGGGAAGAGGCCGAATTTTCGCTCGTTCGGGCCGACCGGAGGAACCGGCCGGGTCGGACACGTTACGGCGGAACAGCCGTTGGCACTTAGAAAATATTCGTCAAAGTCGTCCGGACCTCCAGGGGAAGAGGCCGAATTTTCGCTCGTTCGGGCCGACCGGAGGAACCAGCCGGGTCGGACACTTTACGGCGCAACAGCCGTTCGCACTTAGAAAATATTCGCCAAAATGTTCCGGACCTCCAGGGGAAGAGGCCGAATTTTCGCTCGTTCGGGCCGACCGGAGGAACCGGCCGGGTCGGACACGTTACGGCGGAACAGCCGTTGGCACTTAGAAAATATTCGTCAAAGTCGTCCGGACCTCCAGGGGAAGAGGCCGAATTTTCGCTCGTTCGGGCCGACCGGAGGAACCAGCCGGGTCGGACACGTTACGGTGCAACAGCCGTTCGCACTTAGAAAATATTCGCCAAAGTCGTCCGGACCTCCAGGGGAAGAGGCCGAATTTTCGCTCGTTCGGGACGACCGGAGGAACCAGCCGGGTCGGACACGTTACGGCGCAACAGCCGTTCGCACTTAGAAAATATTCGCCAAAGTCGTCCGGACCTCCAGGGGGAAGAGGCCGAATTTTCGCTTGTTCGGGCCGACCGGAGGAACCAGCCGGGTCGGACACGTTACGGCGCAACAGCCGTTGGCACTTTGAAAATATTCGCCAAAATGTTCCGGACCTCCAGGGGAAGAGGCCGAATTTTCGCTCGTTCGGGCCGACCGGAGGAACCAGCCGGGTCGGACACGTTACGGCGCAACAGCCGTTGGCACTTAGAAAATATTCGTTAAACTTCACAGGACCTCCAGGGGAAGAGGCCGAATTTTCGCTCGTTCGGGCCGACCGGAGGAACCAGCCGGGTCGGACACGTTACGGCGCAACAGCCGTTGGCACTTTGAAAATATTCGCCAAAGTCGTCCGGACCTCCAGGGGAAGAGGCCGAATTTTCGCTCGTTCGGGCCGACCGGAGGAACCAGCCGGGTCGGACACTTTACGGCGGAGCAGCCGTTGGCACTTTGAAAATATTCGCCAAAATGTTCCGGACCTCCAGGGGAAGAGGCCGAATTTTCGCTCGTTCGGGCCGACCGGAGGAACCGGCCGGGTCGGACACTTTACGGCGCAACAGCCGTTCGCACTTAGAAAATATTCGCCAAAATGTTCCGGACCTCCAGGGGAAGAGGCCGAATTTTCGCTCGTTCGGGCCGACCGGAGGAACCAGCCGGGTCGGACACGTTACGGCGCAACAGCCGTTCGCACTTAGAAAATATTCGCCAAAGTCGTCCGGACCTCCAGGGGAAGAGGCCGAATTTTCGCTTGTTCAAGCCGACCGGAGGAACCAGCCGGGTCGGACACGTTACGGCGCAACAGCCGTTGGCACTTTGAAAATATTCGCCAAAATGTTCCGGACCTCCAGGGGAAGAGGCCGAATTTTCGCTCGTTCGGGCCGACCGGAGGAACCAGCCGGGTCGGACACGTTACGGCGCAACAGCCGTTCGCACTTAGAAAATATTCGCCAAAGTCGTCCGGACCTCCAGGGGAAGAGGCCGAATTTTCGCTCGTTCGGGCCGACCGGAGGAACCAGCCGGGTCGGACACGTTACGGCGCAACAGCCGTTGGCACTTTGAAAATATTCGCCAAAATGTTCCGGACCTCCAGGGGAAGAGGCCGAATTTTCGCTCGTTCGGGCCGACCGGAGGAACCGGCCGGGTCGGACACTTTACGGCGCAACAGCCGTTCGCACTTAGAAAATATTCGCCAAAATGTTCCGGACCTCCAGGGGAAGAGGCCGAATTTTCGCTCGTTCGGGCCGACCGGAGGAACCGGCCGGGTCGGACACGTTACGGCGGAACAGCCGTTGGCACTTAGAAAATATTCGTCAAAGTCGTCCGGACCTCCAGGGGAAGAGGCCGAATTTTCGCTCGTTCGGGCCGACCGGAGGAACCAGCCGGGTCGGACACTTTACGGCGCAACAGCCGTTCGCACTTAGAAAATATTCGCCAAAATGTTCCGGACCTCCAGGGGAAGAGGCCGAATTTTCGCTCGTTCGGGCCGACCGGAGGAACCGGCCGGGTCGGACACGTTACGGCGGAACAGCCGTTGGCACTTAGAAAATATTCGTCAAAGTCGTCCGGACCTCCAGGGGAAGAGGCCGAATTTTCGCTCGTTCGGGCCGACCGGAGGAACCAGCCGGGTCGGACACGTTACGGTGCAACAGCCGTTCGCACTTAGAAAATATTCGCCAAAGTCGTCCGGACCTCCAGGGGAAGAGGCCGAATTTTCGCTCGTTCGGGACGACCGGAGGAACCAGCCGGGTCGGACACGTTACGGCGCAACAGCCGTTCGCACTTAGAAAATATTCGCCAAAGTCGTCCGGACCTCCAGGGGGAAGAGGCCGAATTTTCGCTTGTTCGGGCCGACCGGAGGAACCAGCCGGGTCGGACACGTTACGGCGCAACAGCCGTTGGCACTTAGGAAATATTCGCCAAAATGTTCCGGACCTCCAGGGGAAGAGGCCGAATTTTCGCTCGTTCGGGCCGACCGGAGGAACCAGCCGGGTCGGACACTTTACGGCGCAACAGCCGTTCGCACTTAGAAAATATTCGCCAAAGTCGTCCGGACCTCCAGGGGAAGAGGCCGAATTTTCGCTCGTTCGGGCCGACCGGAGGAACCAGCCGGGTCGGACACTTTACGGCGGAACAGCCGTTGGCACTTTGAAAATATTCGCCAAAATGTTCCGGACCTCCAGGGGAAGAGGCCGAATTTTCGCTCGTTCGGGCCGACCGGAGGAACCAGCCGGGTCGGACACCTTACGGCGCAACAGCCGTTGGCACTTTGAAAATATTCGTCAAAATGTTCCTGACCTCCAGGGGAAGAGGCCGAATTTTCGCTCGTTCGGGCCGACCGGAGGAACCAGCCGGGTCGGACACGTTACGGCGCAACAGCCGTTCGCACTTAGAAAATATTCGCCAAAGTCGTCCGGACCTCCAGGGGAAGAGGCCGAATTTTCGCTCGTTCGGGCCGACCGGAGGAACCAGCCGGGTCGGACACGTTACGGCGGAACAGCCGTTGGCACTTAGAAAATATTCGTTAAACTTCACAGGACCTCCAGGGGAAGAGGCCGAATTTTCGCTCGTTCGGGCCGACCGGAGGAACCAGCCGGGTCGGACACTTTACGGCGGAACAGCCGTTGGCACTTTGAAAATATTCGCCAAAATGTTCCGGACCTCCAGGGGAAGAGGCCGAATTTTCGCTCGTTCGGGCCGACATGGAGAACCAGCCGAGGCGGACACTTTACGGCGGTTGAGCCGTTGGCACTTAGAAATTATTCAGACTTCCATCAAACACACATCGGCCTTTTGCCGTCACTGCCCGGGATGGGCACCGTGGTAGCTCGGACAGTTCGTGTGACAGCTTCCGCTGGCACTTAGAAAATTTTTAAAATGAAAATAAACAGTTCTGCACATACGTGCCGACTATATTTTGCGAAAGGGGGGTAAAGTGATGAGTACACTAACTGGGGGGACCAAGTACATAAAGCCTACCCCTGGTACCTCAGAGAGGCCGAATTTTCGAATTCTGAGGCCGAGCTGGGGAACCAGACGAGGCGGACACTTTTCCGAGCGAGAGCCGATGGCACTTAGAAAATTTTCGGCTAAGTCGGCAGGACTTCCAGAGCGAGAGGCCGAATATTCGTCATCTGTGGCCGACCGGGGAACCAGCGGAGGCGGATAGGCGGTCACGGAGGTCCCGCCGGCTGGTCCGCGGGCCATTTTGGGTCCCGTAATTTAGCGGTCGCGGTCCGGAATCCACGCCGACCGGGGAACCAGCGGAGGCGGATAGGCGGTCACGGAGGTCCCGCCGGCTGGTCCGCGGGCCAATTTGGGTCCCGTAATTTAGCGGTCGCGGTCCGGAATCCACGCCGACCGGGGAACCAGCGGAGGCGGATAGGCGGTCACGGAGGTCCCGCCGGCTGGTCCGCGGGCCATTTTGGGTCCCGTAATTTAGCGGTCGCGGTCCGGAATCCACGCCGACCGGGGAACCAGCGGAGGCGGATAGGCGGTCACGGAGGTCCCGCCGGCTGGTCCGCGGGCCAATTTGGGTCCCGTAATTTAGCGGTCGCGGCCCGGAATTCGCGCCGGCCGGGGAACCAGCGCGGGCGGATAGGCGGTCACGGAGGTCCCGCCGGCTGGTCCGCGGGGGGAACTGCGCCCTCTGGCGGACACGCCATTGTAAATGAATGGGGTTTGGCACTTAGTGCATTTTTCGCCGAAGCCGACGAGCGCTCCGGGCGAGGAGGCCGGATTCTCGCCATCCGTGGCCGGCCGGGGAACCGGCCAAGGCGGATAGGCGGTCACGGGGGTCCCGCCGGCTGGTCCGCGGGCCAATTGGGGTCCCGTAAGTTAGCGGTCGCGGCCCGGAATCCGCGCCGGCCAGCAGCCACCGGGAGGCGGGTAGGCTGTCACGGAGGTCCCGCCAGCTGGTCCGCGGGCCAATTAGGGTCCCGTAAGTGAGCGGTCGCGGCCCGGAATCCACGCCGGCCAGCAGCCACCGCCAGGCGGGTAGGCTGTCACGGAGGTCCCGCCAGCTGGTCCGCGGGCCATTTAGGGTCCCGTAAGTTAGCGGTCGCGGCCCGGAATGCACGCCGGCCAGCAGCCACCGGCAGGCGGATAGGCGGTCACGGAGGTCCCGCCGGCCGGTCCGCTGGCCAATTACCTCCAGCCGAGCGGATATGAACTTTATTAGCACCTTCTACGAGATGGCGGAGCCTTATTCGACAACCAGCACCTCGGCTTAGCATTTTCCACGGCCCGCTGATCTTCCAGAAGACGTCCAGCCGGTTTCCTCCTCACATTTTAAGCCGGCCGAGGCTTCCGGCACCCCGGCTAAGCTTTCTCCACGGCCCGCTGAGCTTCCGAGGGACCTCCAGCCGGTTCTCCCGGTGCCTCGCGCCTCGCTTTGTGAGCCGGCCGAGGCTTCCAGCACCCCGGCTAAGCTTTCTCCACGGCCCGCTGAGCTTCCAGGGGACCTGCAGCCGGTTCTCCCGGTGCCTCGCGCCTCGCTTTGTGAGCCGGCCGAGGCTTCCAGCACCCCGGCTAAGCTTTCTCCACGGCCCGCTGAGCTTCCGAGGGACCTCCAGCCGGTTCTCCCGGTGCCTCCCGCCTCGCTTTGTGAGCCGGCCGAGGCTTCCAGCACCTCGGCCGAGCGTTTCCCACGGCCCGCTGAGCTTCCAGGGGACCTCCAGCCGGTTCTCCCGGTGCCTCGCGCCTCGCTTTGCGAGCCGGCCGAGGCTTCCAGCACCTCGGCTGAGCGTTTTCGGCGGCCCGTTGCTCTCCCGGAGGTCGCAACGGGGAGTTACCTCCCTCTCGCGGACACGGCGAGTAAATACACCGCCTCTCGCACTTGGCGCACACTCACTCGCATTGCTACGCCTCCCGTGGCACTTTAAGCGGCCGAACGGCGGGAGTAACTGCGACTCTCCTAAGGTAGGCTCACTTGACTATTTATTTATGTATTTATTTATTTTTGACGGTTCGCGGAGGCGATGACGCTCCGCGCGGGTAAACGGCGGGAGTAACTGTGACTCTCTTAAGGTAGGCTCACTTGACATTTATTTATTCATGTATTTATTTATTTTGACGGTTCGCGGAGGCGATGACGCTCCGCGCGGGTAAACGGCGGGAGTAACTGTGACTCTCTTAAGGTAGGCTCACTTGACATTTATTTTGGCGGTTCGCGGAGGCGACCGGCACCGCCGGGAGGCCGTGCGCGCGCGCGCAGAGCGGCCGAATAACGCTCCGCCGGCCCCGGGTGATTACCGAGAGGCTCCCCGGCCTCGCGGAGCTCCGACGCTCCTCCGCGGGACCTCCGGCGGCCGGCGCGCTCGCGCACCACCCCCCGGCACCGCCGGGAGGCCGTGCGCGCGCGCGCAGAGCGGCCGAATAACGCTCCGCCGGCCCCGGGTGATTACCGAGAGGCTCCCCGGCCTCGCGGAGCTCCGACGCTCCTCCGCGGGACCTCCGGCGGCCGGCGCGCTCGCGCACCACCCCCCGGCACCGCCGGGAGGCCGTGCGCGCGCGCGCAGAGCGGCCGAATAACGCTCCGCCGGCCCCGGGTGATTACCGAGAGGCTCCCCGGCCTCGCGGAGCTCCGACGCTCCTCCGCGGGACCTCCGGCGGCCGGCGCGCTCGCGCACCACCCCCCGGCACCGCCGGGAGGCCGTGCGCGCGCGCGCAGAGCGGCCGAATAACGCTCCGCCGGCCCCGGGTGATTACCGAGAGGCTCCCCGGCCTCGCGGAGCTCCGACGCTCCTCCGCGGGACCTCCGGCGGCCGGCGCGCTCGCGCACCACCCCCCGGCACCGCCGGGAGGCCGTGCGCGCGCGCGCAGAGCGGCCGAATAACGCTCCGCCGGCCCCGGGTGATTACCGAGAGGCTCCCCGGCCTCGCGGAGCTCCGACGCTCCTCCGCGGGACCTCCGGCGGCCGAAAATAGCTCCAAGCCCAGCGGATCGGCTGCTTGGAAGCACCGCGCCGTCCGGCTCCACCTGGTACCTCGCACGGCTCTCATCTCCCCCCCGCACGGACTTCCGAGCGCTCGGGGAGACGCTCGGAAGCTGCCCGTGCCGTCGCGGCGGGGAATTGCCTCCCTCTGGCGGACGCGGCGAGTAAAAACACCACCTCTCGCACTTTGCGCACACTTACTTGCGTGGGTCCGCTTCCGATGACACTTTGAGCGGCCGAACGGCGGGAGTAACTACGACTCTCTTAAGGTAGGCTCACTTGACATTTATTCATGTATTTATTTATTTTTGACGGTTCGCGGAGGCGATGACGCTCCGCGCGGGTAAACGGCGGGAGTAGCTGTGACTCTCTTAAGGTAGCCTGACTCGACGTCTTTTTCAACGGTGGCTGGAGGACCCAGGCGGTTCTCGGGGGTGCGTCGCTCCTCACTTTTGACGCCCGAGGAGGCTCCCGGCACCTCGGCTACGCGTTTTCGGCGGCCCGCTGAGCTTCCAGAAGACCTCCAGCCGGTTCTCCCGGTGCTTTCCTCCTCACGTTTTAAGCCGGCCGAGGCTTCCGGCACCCCGGCTGAGCTTTTTTCCCACGGCCCGCTGAGCTTCCAGGGGACCTCCGGCCGGTTCTCCGCGCGCTTTCCTCCTCACTTTTAAGCCGGCCGAGGCTTCCGGCACCCCGGCCAAGCGTTTCCCACGTCCCGCTGAGCTTCCAGGGGACCTCCGGCCGGTTCTCCGCGCGCCCCCCTCCTAACTCGGCTCCCGGCACCCCGGCTAAGCGATTTGAACGGCCCGCTGATCTCCCGGAGGTCGCAACGGGGAATTGCCTCCCTCTCGCGGACACGGCGCGTAAATGCACCGCCTCTCGCACTTGGCGCACACTCACTCGCATCGCTACGCCTCCCGTGGCACTTTAAGCGACCGGGACCACCGCGAGCGCGGGCGATGACTAAGAGGCTCCCCGGCCGGCCTCGCGGAGCTCCGACGCTCCCCCGCGGGACTTCCGGCGGCCGGCCGGAGCCTCGGCACGGCTGCCGCACTCCCTAATAACACCCCGCGGACCCCCGCGAGCCGAACGCTCGCTGCCGCGGGCGACCCGTGCCAAGGCGGACGCGTGACGGCGCGGGAGCCCTCGGCACTATCTCACGGTCACGTATGTAGTCAAATCGTGTAAAATCACCGTTAGTTTATTCATAATATAGGTAATAATTAAATAAATATTAACATCGCGTATATTATTAATAAACACATGTATGTATTTATTTAATAATTAAATAAATATTAACATCGCGTATAATCATGCGCAATACTTCGTGGCCGACCGGGGAACCGGCGAAGGCGGACGCATCGCGGCGCGAGAGCCGTTGGCACTTTGGAAAAATAAATAAATAAATAAATAAATAAATAAATAATAATTCGCCGACCGGGCTCCGGGGGGAGAGGCCGATTTTTGGCCGTTCGTGGCCGACCGGGGAACCGGCGAAGGCGGACGCATCGCGGCGCGAGAGCCGTTGGCACTTTGGAAAAATAAATAAATAAATAAATAAATAAATAAATAAATAAATAAATAATTCGCCGACCGGGCTCCGGGGCAAGAGGCCGAATTTTCGCTCGTTCGGGCCGACCGGGGAACCGGCGAAGGCGGACGCAGCGCGGCGCGAGAGCCGTTGGCACTTTGAAAAAAAAAAAAAAAAAAAAAATTCGCCCACCGGGCTCCGGGGGAAGAGGCCGGCTTTTCGCCGTTCGCGGCCGACCGGGGAACCGGCGAAAGCGGACGCGCTCTCTAACGAGCCCCGCCGGCCGGAGGAAGTGCGCCCTCTGGCGGACACGCCGTTGTAAATGAATGGGGTTTGGCACTTAGTGCATTTTTCGCCCAAGTCGAAGCGCGCTCCGGGCGAGGAGGCCGGATTCTCGCCACCCGTGGCCGGCCGGGGAACCGGCCAAGGCGGACGCGCTCTCTAACGAGCCCCGCCGGCCGGAGGAAGTGCGCCCTCTGGCGGACACGCCGTTGTAAATGAATGGGGTTTGGCACTTGGTGCATTTTTCGCCCAAGTCGAAGCGCGCTCCGGGCGAGGAGGCCGGATTCTCGCCACCCGTGGCCGGCCGGGGAACCGGCGAAGGCGGATAGGCTTTCACGGAGGATCCGCCGGCTGGTCCGCGGGCCGATTAGGGTCCCGCGAGTGAGCGGTGGCGGTCCGGAATCCAGGCCGGCCAGGAGGCACCGCCAGGCGGATAGGCTTTCACGGAGGAGCCGCCGGCTGGTCCGCGGGCCGTTTAGGGTCCCGCGAGTGAGCGGTGGCGGTCCGGAATCCAGGCCGGCCAGGAGGCACCGCCAGGCGGATAGGCTTTCACGGAGGACCCGCCGGCTGGTCCGCGGGCCGTTTAGGGTCCCGCGAGTGAGCGGTCGCGGTCCGGAATCCAGGCCGGCCAGGAGGCACCGCCAGGCGGATAGGCTTTCACGGAGGACCCGCCGGCTGGTCCGCGGGCCGTTTAGGCTCCCGTAAGTTAGCGGTCGCGGTCCGGAATACAGGCCGTCCAGGAGGCACTGCCAGGCGGATACACTCTCTAACGAGCCCCGCCGGCTGGTCCGCCGGGGGAAGTGCGCCCTCTGGCGGACACGCCGTTGTAAATGAATGGGGTTTGGCACTTAGTGCATTTTTCGACCAGCGGCAACGCAGGCTGACGGGCGGCCGCTTCCACGGGCCGGTACTACTCTACGGAGGCGCTAGCCGCCTCCGGTGGGGGCCGTGTGATCTCGCTGGATGCCCGAGGACCTTCCGCGAGGCCCGGCCGCAGCTTTTACGCGCGCCCGGTCCTATTACCTGGTGGAAGCTGGAGGCCGGGGCTCCGCAGCTCGCCGCCCGGGGACCTTCCGCGAGGCCCGGCCGCAGCTTTTACGCACCACCGCTGCTATTCTCTGGCTCCGGCTTCGTCCCGGAGGGTGCTTGGGGAACGGCGGCGCACACCGCGAACGGCCGGTGGCGGTCGGCTGGTGGCGGTCGGCTGGTGGCTGTCGGCTGGTGGCGGTCGGGGGTGGCGCTTGGGGATGGCGCTTGGGGATGGTGGCTGTCGGCTGGTGGCGGTCGGCTGGTGGCGGTCGGCTGGTGGCGGTCGGCTGGTGGCGGTCGGGGGTGGCGCTTGGGGATGGCGCTTGGGGATGGTGGCTGTCGGCTGGTGGCGGTCGGCTGGTGGCGGTCGGGGGGTGGCGGTCGGGGATGGCGCTTGGGGATGGTGGCTGTCGCCTTGTGGCGGTCGGCTGGTGGCGGTCGCCTTGTGGCGGTCGCCTTGTGGCGGTCGGGGATGGCGCTTGGGGATGGTGGCTGTCGCCTTGTGGCGGTCGGCTGGTGGCGGTCGCCTTGTGGCGGTCGCCTTGTGGCGGTCGGGGATGGCGCTTGGGGATGGTGGCTGTCGCCTTGTGGCGGTCGGCTGGTGGCGGTCGGCTGGTGGCGGTCGGGGGGTGGCGGTCGGGGATGGCGCTTGGGGATGGTGGCTGTCGCCTTGTGGCGGTCGGGGGGTGGCGGTCGGGGATGGCGCTTGGGGATGGTGGCTGTCGCCTTGTGGCGGTCGGCTGGTGGCGGTCGGCTGGTGGCGGTCGGCTGGTGGCGGTCGGGGGGTGGCGGTCGGGGGTGGCGCTTGGGGATGGTGGCTGTCGCCTTGTGGCGGTCGGCTGGTGGCGGTCGCCTTGTGGCGGTCGGGGGGCGGCGGTCGGGGGTGGCGCTTGGGGATGGTGGCTGTCGGCTGGTGGCGGTCGGCTGGTGGCGGTCGGCTGGTGGCGGTCGGCTGGTGGCGGTCGGGGGTGGCGCTTGGGGATGGCGCTTGGGGATGGTGGCTGTCGCCTTGTGGCGGTCGGCTGGTGGCGGTCGCCTTGTGGCGGTCGGGGATGGCGCTTGGGGATGGTGGCTGTCGCCTTGTGGCGGTCGCCTTGTGGCGGTCGCCTTGTGGCGGTCGGGGATG
>NW_026061639.1:155000-162053 GCF_024217435.2 Syngnathus scovelli
GGCCTCTGAGGCGGCCGGTACCCCTTTCTTGGATGAGACAGAACCCTTGACGGGCCGTTCGCAGATTTTTGCCCGGGCATTGTTTACCGAGGCGGCCGGTACCTCCGTCTGCCTTGGATGGACCGCATCCGCAGATTTTCGTCCGGCCTTAGCTTAAGGAGACGGCCGTTGCCTCCGATCCTCCGGGCTAGAGCCGGGTGAGGTCGTCTCGAACCACGTGCCTGAAGGCCGCCTCGCGCCGGATTCGGCCCCGCTCATTCGTCGGAGTGACCGCCCGACGCGGGCATCGCTAGATTAGCCGTGGCCCCGATCCTTCCCCATCGACAGCCTTTCGCCCCCTTCGCTCCGGCCTCTGAGGCGGCCGGTACCCCTTTCTTGGATGAGACAGAACCCTTGACGGGCCGTTCGCAGATTTTTGCCCGGCCTGTGTTTAAGGAGGCGGCCGGTACCTCCCTCCTTGGATGACCAACAACCCTTGACGGGCCATTCGCAGATTTTTGCCCGGCCTGTGTTTAAGGAGGCGGCCGGTACCTCCCTCCTTGGATGACCAACAACCCTTGACGGGCCATTCGCAGATTTTTGCCCGGCCTGTGTTTAAGGAGGCGGCCGGTACCTCCCTCCTTGGATGACCTTCTACCCTTGACGGGCCATTCGCAGATTTTTGCCCGGCCTGTGTTTAAGGAGGCGGCCGGTACCTCCCACCTTGGATGACCCACTACCCTTGACGGGCCCATTCGCAGATTTTTGCCCGGCCTGTGTTTAAGGAGGCGGCCGGTACCTCCCACCTTGGATGACCCACTACCCTTGACGGGCCCATTCGCAGATTTTTGCCCGGCCTGTGTTTAGGGAGGCGACCGGTCCTCCGTAGCTTGATCGGATTTCCCTTCCGGCCTGTGTTTAAGGAGGCGGCCGGTCCTCCGTAGCTTGACCGGATTTCCCTTCCAGCCTGTGTTTAAGGAGGCGGCTGGTCCTCCCCGGTCGGTTGCCAAGCGACCGGGACCCGCAAGTGGGCAGGAACCGTCCACCCAACGCCGGCGAGCCGGGGCCGGTGGGGGCCCTACCAAGGCGGGTCTAACTTCAGGCGGTGCAAACGGGGGAGGGGGGTAAGGACGGCTGCCGGGAGCAGACAGCCGTCCCCGGGAGGGGGTAGTAGCTTCGCGGCGGCCGCCGGGAGCAGACGGCCGTCCGCGCATTCTGCCAATGCCTGTAGGACTTTGAATATTTCACAGCCGTGCCGTGGCACTTAGAAAATTTTTCAGAGACGTGGCACTTAGAAAGTTTTTCAGAGATGTGGCACTTTGAAAGTTTTTGAGAGATGTGGCACTTAGAAATTTTTTGAGAGATGTGGCACTTAGAAATTTTTTGAGAGATGTGGCACTTAGAAATTTTTTGAGAGATGTGGCACTTTGAAAATTTTTGAGAAATGTGGCACTTAGAAAATTTTCTCTCTCTCTCTGGAAGTGCCGTGCCTTCTTCAGTTCTGCTATCCGAGCAGGGGACGCTTGCTGGCGGCCGTTACCAGCGCTCGGACCAGGCCCAATTGATTTGCATGGAAAACAATTGCGTCCCCCATGCTCGTTCTGACTATATTTTGCGAAAGGGGGGTAAAGTGATGAGTACACTAAGTGGGGGGACCAACCCATGTACTCTAGAAAAAGTACATGGGTTGACAAAAGACCAGTTGGTAATGCACCCCTGGTACCCAAACCCCTGGTACCTTTAGGCACTTAGAAAAAATTTCGCCCAAATTTGGAGGTCGCTCCAGGGGAAGAGGCCGAATTTTCGCCTATTACGGCCGACCGCGGGAACCAGCCGAGGCGGACGCTTTTCGGCGCAAGAGCCGTTGGCACTTAGAAAATATTCGCTAAACTTCAAAGGACCTCCAGGGGAAGAGGCCGAATTGTCACTTTTTCTGGCCGACATCGGGAACCAGCCGAGTCGGACTCTTTACGGCGGAGCAGCCGTTGGCACTTAGAAAATATTCGCCAAACTCGGCCGGACTTCCAGGGGAAGAGGCCGAATTGTCACTTGTTCTGCCCGACATCGGGAACCAGCCGAGTCGGACACTTTAAGGCGGAGCAGCCGTTGGCACTTAGAAAATATTCGCCAAACTTGAACGGACCTCCAGGGGAAGAGGCCGAATTTTCACCTGTTCTGGCCGACATCGGGAACCAGCCGAGTCGGACGCTTTACGGCGGAGCAGCCGTTGGCACTTAGAAAATATTCGTTAAACTTGAAAGGACCTCCAGGGGAAGAGGCCGAATTGTCACTTGTTCTGGCCGACATCGGGAACCAGCCGAGTCGGACGCTTTAAGGCGGAGCAGCCGTTGGCACTCAGAAAATATTCGTTAAACTTGAAAAGACCTCCAGGGGAAGAGGCCGAATTGTCACTTCTTCTGGCCGACATCGGGAACCAGCCGAGTCGGGCCCTTTAAGGCTGAGCAGCCGTTGGCACTTAGGAAATATTTGCCTTAACTCGGCCGGACTTCCAGGGGAAGAGGCCGGATTTTCACTTGTTCTGGCCGACATCGGGAACCAGCCGAGTCGGACGCTTTAAGGCGGAGCAGCCGTTGGCACTTAGAAAATATTCCCCAAACTTGAACGGACCTCCAGGGGAAGAGGCCGAATTTTCACTTGTTCTGGCCGACATCGGGAACCAGCCGAGTCGGACGCTTTACGGCGGAGCAGCCGTTGGCACTTAGAAAATATTCGTTAAACTTCAACTGACCTCCAGGGGAAGAGGCCGAATTTTCACTTGTTCTGGCCGACATCGGGAACCAGCCGAGTCGGACGCTTTACGGCGGAGCAGCCGTTGGCACTTAGAAAATATTCGTTAAACTTCAACTGACCTCCAGGGGAAGAGGCCGAATTTTCACTTGTTCTGGCCGACATCGGGAACCAGCCGAGTCGGACGCTTTACGGCGGAGCAGCCGTTGGCACTTAGAAAATATTCGTTAAACTTGAACGGACCTCCAGGGGAAGAGGCCGAATTTTCACTTGTTCTGGCCGACATCGGGAACCAGCCGAGTCGGACGCTTTACGGCGGAGCAGCCGTTGGCACTTAGAAAATATTCGTTAAACTTCAACTGACCTCCAGGGGAAGAGGCCGAATTTTCACTTGTTCTGGCCGACATCGGGAACCAGCCGAGTCGGACCCTTTACGGCGGAACAGCCGTTGGCACTTAGGAAATATTTGCCTTAACTTGGCCGCACTTCCAGGGGAAGAGGCCGAATTTTCACTTGTTCTGGCCGACATCGGGAACCAGCCGAGTCGGACGCTTTACGGCGGAGCAGCCGTTGGCACTTAGAAAATATTCGTTAAACTTCAACTGACCTCCAGGGGAAGAGGCCGAATTTCCACTTATTCTGGCCGACATCGGGAACCAGCCGAGTCGGACGCTTTACGGCGGAGCAGCCGTTGGCACTTAGGAAATATTCGCCAAACTTGGCCGCACTTCCAGGGGAAGAGGCCGAATTTCCACTTGTTCTGGCCGACATCGGGAACCAGCCGAGACGGACGCTTTACGGCGGAGCAGCCGTTGGCACTTAGAAAATATTCGTTAATCTTGAACGGACCTCCAGGGGAAGAGGCCGAATATTCACTTGTTCTGGCCGACATCGGGAACCAGCCGAGTCGGACGCTTTTCGGCGCAAGAGCCGTTGGCACTTAGGAAATATTCGCCGAACTCGGCCGGACTTCAGGGGAAGAGGCCGAATTTTCACTTGTTCTGGCCGAAATCGGGAACCAGCCGAGTCGGACTCTTTACGGCGGAGCAGCCGTTGGCACTTAGGAAATATTTGCCAAAATGTTCCGGACCTCCAGGGGAAGAGGCCGAATATTCACTTGTTCTGGCCGACATCGGGAACCAGCCGAGTCGGACACTTTACGGCGGAGCAGCCGTTGGCACTTAGGAAATATTCGTTAAACTTCAACTGACCTCCAGGGGAAGAGGCCGAATTTTCACTTGTTCTGGCCGACATCGGGAACCAGCCGAGTCGGTCTCTTTACGGCGGAGCAGCCGTTGGCACTTAGGAAATATTCGCCGAACTTGGCCGGACTTCCAGGGGAAGAGGCCGGATTTTCACTTGTTCTGGCCGACATCGGGAACCAGCCGAGTCGGACACTTTACGGCGGAGCAGCCGTTGGCACTTAGGAAATATTTGCCAAAATGTTCCGGACCTCCAGGGGAAGAGGCCGAATATTCACTTGTTCTGGCCGACATCGGGAACCAGCCGAGTCGGACACTTTAAGGCTGAGCAGCCGTTGGCACTTAGGAAATATTCGCCTTAACTCGGCCGGACTTCCAGGGGAAGAGGCCGGATTTTCACTTGTTCTGGCCGACATCGGGAACCAGCCGAGTCGGACCCTTTAAGGCTGAGCAGCCGTTGGCACTTAGGAAATATTTGCCTTAACTCGGCCGGACTTCCAGGGGAAGAGGCCGATTTTTCACTTGTTCTGGCCGACCGGGGGAACCAGCCGAGTCGGACACTTTACGGCGGAGCAGCCGTTGGCACTTAGGAAATATTCGCCAAAATGTTCCGGACCTCCAGGGGAAGAGGCCGAATTTTCACTTGTTCTGGCCGACCGGGGGAACCAGCCGAGGCGGACACTTTACGGCGGAGCAGCCGTTGGCACTTTGAAAATATTCGCCAAAATGTTCCGGACCTCCAGGGGAAGAGGCCGAATTTTCACTTGTTCTGGCCGACCGGGGGAACCAGCCGAGGCGGACACTTTACGGCGGAGCA
Source organism: Syngnathus scovelli (assembly GCF_024217435.2). NCBI lineage: Eukaryota > Metazoa > Chordata > Actinopteri > Syngnathiformes > Syngnathidae > Syngnathus > Syngnathus scovelli. The sequence continues at coordinate 159,747 of NW_026061639.1, forward strand.
GCCGTTGGCACTTTGAAAATATTCGCCAAAATGTTCCGGACCTCCAGGGGAAGAGGCCGAATTTTCGCTCGTTCGGGCCGACCGGGAGAACCAGCCGAGGCGGACACTTTACGGCGGTTGAGCCGTTGGCACTTAGAAATTATTCAGACTTCCATAAACACACATCGGCCTTTTGCCGTCACTGCCCGGGATGGGCACCGTGGTAGCTAGGACAGTTCGTGTGACAGCTTCCGCTGGCACTTAGACAATTTTTAAAATGAAAATAAACAGTTCTGCACATACGTGCCGACTATATTTTGCGAAAGGGGGGTAAAGTGATGAGTACACTAAGTGGGGGGACCAAGTACATAAAGCCTACCCCTGGTACCTCAGAGAGGCCGAATTGACACATTTTGTGTCCGACCGCGGGAACCAGCCGAGGCGGACGCTTTTCGGCGCAAGAGCCGTTGGCACTTAGAAAATATTCGTTAATCTTGAACGGACCTCCAGGGGAAGAGGCCGAATTTTCACTTGTTCTGGCCGACATCGGGAACCAGCCGAGTCGGACTCTTTACGGCGGAACAGCCGTTGGCACTTAGAAAATATTCGTTAAACTTCAACTGACCTCCAGGGGAAGAGGCCGAATTTCCACTTGTTCTGGTCGACATCGGGAACCAGCCGAGTCGGACGCTTTACGGCGGAGCAGCCGTTGGCACTTAGAAAATATTCGTTAAACTTCAACTGACCTCCAGGGGAAGAGGCCGAATTTTCACTTGTTCTGGCCGACATCGGGAACCAGCCGAGTCGGACGCTTTACGGCGGAGCAGCCGTTGGCACTTAGAAAATATTCGTTAAACTTCAACTGACCTCCAGGGGAAGAGGCCGAATTTTCACTTGTTCTGGCCGACATCGGGAACCAGCCGAGTCGGACGCTTTACGGCGGAGCAGCCGTTGGCACTTAGAAAATATTCGTTAAACTTCAACTGACCTCCAGGGGAAGAGGCCGGATTTTCACTTGTTCTGGCCGACATCGGGAACCAGCCGAGTCGGACCCTTTACGGCGGAGCAGCCGTTGGCACTTAGAAAATATTCGTTAAACTTGAACGGACCTCCAGGGGAAGAGGCCGAATTTTCACTTGTTCTGGCCGACATCGGGAACCAGCCGAGTCGGACGCTTTACGGCGGAGCAGCCGTTGGCACTTAGGAAATATTCGCCAAACTTGGCCGCACTTCCAGGGGAAGAGGCCGAATTTCCACTTGTTCTGGCCGACATCGGGAACCAGCCGAGACGGACGCTTTACGGCGGAGCAGCCGTTGGCACTTAGAAAATATTCGTTAATCTTGAACGGACCTCCAGGGGAAGAGGCCGAATATTCACTTGTTCTGGCCGACATCGGGAACCAGCCGAGTCGGACGCTTTTCGGCGCAAGAGCCGTTGGCACTTAGGAAATATTCGCCGAACTCGGCCGGACTTCCAGGGGAAGAGGCCGAATTTTCACTTGTTCTGGCCGAAATCGGGAACCAGCCGAGTCGGACTCTTTACGGCGGAGCAGCCGTTGGCACTTAGGAAATATTTGCCAAAATGTTCCGGACCTCCAGGGGAAGAGGCCGAATATTCACTTGTTCTGGCCGACATCGGGAACCAGCCGAGTCGGACACTTTACGGCGGAGCAGCCGTTGGCACTTAGGAAATATTCGTTAAACTTCAACTGACCTCCAGGGGAAGAGGCCGAATTTTCACTTGTTCTGGCCGACATCGGGAACCAGCCGAGTCGGTCTCTTTACGGCGGAGCAGCCGTTGGCCCTTAGGAAATATTCGCCAAAATGTTCCGGACCTCCAGGGGAAGAGGCCGAATTTTCGCTCGTTCGGGCCGACCGGGAGAACCAGCCGGGTCGGACACGTTACGGCGCAACAGCCGTTAGCACTTAGAAAATATTTGCCAAAATGTTCCGGACCTCCAGGGGAAGAGGCCGAATATTCACTTGTTCTGGCCGACATCGGGAACCAGCCGAGTCGGACACTTTAAGGCTGAGCAGCCGTTGGCACTTAGGAAATATTCGCCTTAACTCGGCCGGACTTCCAGGGGAAGAGGCCGGATTTTCACTTGTTCTGGCCGACATCGGGAACCAGCCGAGTCGGACTCTTTACGGCGGAACAGCCGTTGGCACTTAGGAAATATTTGCCTTAACTCGGCCGGACTTCCAGGGGAAGAGGCCGGATTTTCACTTGTTCTGGCCGACATCGGGAACCAGCCGAGTCGGACTCTTTACGGCGGAACAGCCGTTGGCACTTAGGAAATATTCGCCTTAACTCGGCCGGACTTCCAG
>NW_026061640.1:0-20000 GCF_024217435.2 Syngnathus scovelli
CGCCTCATTCGACTTCCAGCGGCCGGCGAGCTCGCGCACCCGCCCGGCACATCCGGGAGGCCGTGCGCACGAGCCAAGTGGCCGAAAATAGCCCCCGCCGAACGGATCGGCTGTTTATAAGCACCGCGGAGGTGGTCGCGGCGCCTCATTCGACTTCCAGCGGCCGGCGAGCTCGCGCACCCGCCCGGCACATCCGGGAGGCCGTGCGCACGAGCCAAGTGGCCGAAAATAGCCCCCGCCGAGCGGATCGGCTGTTTATAAGCACCGCGGAGGTGGTCGCGGCGCCTCATTCGACTTCCAGCGGCCGGCGAGCTCGCGCACCCGCCCGGCACATCCGGGAGGCCGTGCGCACGAGCCAAGTGGCCGAAAATAGCCCCCGCCGAGCGGATCGGCTGTTTATAAGCACCGCGGAGGTGGTCGCGGCGCCTCATTCGACTTCCAGCGGCCGGCGAGCTCGCGCACCCGCCCGGCACATCCGGGAGGCCGTGCGCACGAGCCAAGTGGCCGAAAATAGCCCCCGCCGAGCGGATCGGCTGTTTATAAGCACCGCGGAGGTGGTCGCGGCGCCTCATTCGACTTCCAGCGGCCGGCGAGCTCGCGCACCCGCCCGGCACATCCGGGAGGCCGTGCGCACGAGCCAAGTGGCCGAAAATAGCCCCCGCCGAGCGGATCGGCTGTTTATAAGCACCGCGGAGGTGGTCGCGGCGCCTCATTCGACTTCCAGCGGCCGGCGAGCTCGCGCACCCGCCCGGCACATCCGGGAGGCCGTGCGCACGAGCCAAGTGGCCGAAAATAGCCCCCGCCGAGCGGATCGGCTGTTTATAAGCACCGCGGAGGTGGTCGCGGCGCCTCATTCGACTTCCAGCGGCCGGCGAGCTCGCGCACCCGCCCGGCACATCCGGGAGGCCGTGCGCACGAGCCAAGTGGCCGAAAATAGCCCCCGCCGAGCGGATCGGCTGTTTATAAGCACCGCGGAGGTGGTCGCGGCGCCTCATTCGACTTCCAGCGGCCGGCGAGCTCGCGCACCCGCCCGGCACATCCGGGAGGCCGTGCGCACGAGCCAAGTGGCCGAAAATAGCCCCCGCCGAGCGGATCGGCTGTTTATAAGCACCGCGGAGGTGGTCGCGGCGCCTCATTCGACTTCCAGCGGCCGGCGAGCTCGCGCACCCGCCCGGCACATCCGGGAGGCCGTGCGCACGAGCCAAGTGGCCGAAAATAGCCCCCGCCGAGCGGATCGGCTGTTTATAAGCACCGCGGAGGTGGTCGCGGCGCCTCATTCGACTTCCAGCGGCCGGCGAGCTCGCGCACCCGCCCGGCACATCCGGGAGGCCGTGCGCACGAGCCAAGTGGCCGAAAATAGCCCCCGCCGAGCGGATCGGCTGTTTATAAGCACCGCGGAGGTGGTCGCGGCGCCTCATTCGACTTCCAGCGGCCGGCGAGCTCGCGCACCCGCCCGGCACATCCGGGAGGCCGTGCGCACGAGCCAAGTGGCCGAAAATAGCCCCCGCCGAGCGGATCGGCTGTTTATAAGCACCGCGGAGGTAGTCGCGGCGCCTCATTCGACTTCCAGCGGCCGGCGAGCTCGCGCACCCGCCCGGCACATCCGGGAGGCCGTGCGCACGAGCCAAGTGGCCGAAAATAGCCCCCGCCGAGCGGATCGGCTGTTTATAAGCACCGCGGAGGTGGTCGCGGCGCCTCATTCGACTTCCAGCGGCCGGCGAGCTCGCGCACCCGCCCGGCACATCCGGGAGGCCGTGCGCACGAGCCAAGTGGCCGAAAATAGCCCCCGCCGAGCGGATCGGCTGTTTATAAGCACCGCGGAGATGGTCGCGGCGCCTCATTCGACTTCCAGCGGCCGGCGAGCTCGCGCACCCGCCCGGCACATCCGGGAGGCCGTGCGCACGAGCCAAGTGGCCGAAAATAGCCCCCGCCGAGCGGATCGGCTGTTTATAAGCACCGCGGAGGTGGTCGCGGCGCCTCATTCGACTTCCAGCGGCCGGCGAGCTCGCGCACCCGCCCGGCACATCCGGGAGGCCGTGCGCACGAGCCAAGTGGCCGAAAATAGCCCCCGCCGAGCGGATCGGCTGTTTATAAGCACCGCGGAGGTGGTCGCGGCGCCTCATTCGACTTCCAGCGGCCGGCGAGCTCGCGCACCCGCCCGGCACATCCGGGAGGCCGTGCGCACGAGCCAAGTGGCCGAAAATAGACCCCGCCGAGCGGATCGGCTGTTTATAAGCACCGCGGAGGTGGTCGCGGCGCCTCATTCGACTTCCAGCGGCCGGCGAGCTCGCGCACCCGCCCGGCACATCCGGGAGGCCGTGCGCACGAGCCAAGTGGCCGAAAATAGCCCCCGCCGAGCGGATCGGCTGTTTATAAGCACCGCGGAGGTGGTCGCGGCGCCTCATTCGACTTCCAGCGGCCGGCGAGCTCGCGCACCCGCCCGGCACATCCGGGAGGCCGTGCGCACGAGCCAAGTGGCCGAAAATAGCCCCCGCCGAGCGGATCGGCTGTTTATAAGCACCGCGGAGGTGGTCGCGGCGCCTCATTCGACTTCCAGCGGCCGGCGAGCTCGCGCACCCGCCCGGCACATCCGGGAGGCCGTGCGCACGAGCCAAGTGGCCGAAAATAGCCACCGCCGAGCGGATCGGCTGTTAATAAGCACCGCGGAGGTGGTCGCGGCGCCTCATTCGACTTCAAGCGGCCGGCGAGCTCGCGCACCCGCCCGGCACATCCGGGAGGCCGTGCGCACGAGCCAAGTGGCCGAAAATAGCCCCGGCCGAGCGGATCGGCTGTTTATAAGCACCGCGGAGGTGGTCGCGGCGCCTCATTCGACTTCCAGCGGCCGGCGAGCTCGCGCACCCGCCCGGCACATCCGGGAGGCCGTGTGCACGAGCCAAGTGGCCGAAAATAGCCCCCGCCGAGCGGATCGGCTGTTAATAAGCACCGCGGAGGTGGTCGCGGCGCCTCATTCGACTTCCAGCGGCCGGCGAGCTCGCGCACCCGCCCGGCACATCCGGGAGGCCGTGCGCACGAGCCAAGTGGCCGAAAATAGCCCCCGCCGAGCGGATCGGCTGTTTATAAGCACCGCGGAGGTGGTCGCGGCGCCTCATTCGACTTCCAGCGGCCGGCGAGCTCGCGCACCCGCCCGGCACATCCGGGAGGCCGTGCGCACGAGCCAAGTGGCCGAAAATAGCCCCCGCCGAGCGGATCGGCTGTTTATAAGCACCGCGGAGGTGGTCGCGGCGCCTCATTCGACTTCCAGCGGCCGGCGAGCTCGCGCACCCGCCCGGCACATCCGGGAGGCCGTGCGCACGAGCCAAGTGGCCGAAAATAGCCCCCGCCGAGCGGATCGGCTGTTTATAAGCACCGCGGAGGTGGTCGCGGCGCCTCATTCGACTTCCAGCGGCCGGCGAGCTCGCGCACCCGCCCGGCACATCCGGGAGGCCGTGCGCACGAGCCAAGTGGCCGAAAATAGCCCCCGCCGAGCGGATCGGCTGTTTATAAGCACCGCGGAGGTAGTCGCGGCGCCTCATTCGACTTCCAGCGGCCGGCGAGCTCGCGCACCCCGCCCGGCACATCCGGGAGGCCGTGCGCACGAGCCAAGTGGCCGAAAATAGCCCCCGCCGAACGGATCGGCTGTTTATAAGCACCGCGGAGGTGGTCGCGGCGCCTCATTCGACTTCCAGCGGCCGGCGAGCTCGCGCACCCGCCCGGCACATCCGGGAGGCCGTGCGCACGAGCCAAGTGGCCGAAAATAGCCCCCGCCGAGCGGATCGGCTGTTTATAAGCACCGCGGAGATGGTCGCGGCGCCTCATTCGACTTCCAGCGGCCGGCGAGCTCGCGCACCCGCCCGGCACATCCGGGAGGCCGTGCGCACGAGCCAAGTGGCCGAAAATAGCCCCCGCCGAGCGGATCGGCTGTTTATAAGCACCGCGGAGGTGGTCGCGGCGCCTCATTCGACTTCCAGCGGCCGGCGAGCTCGCGCACCCGCCCGGCACATCCGGGAGGCCGTGCGCACGAGCCAAGTGGCCGAAAATAGCCCCCGCCGAGCGGATCCGCTGTTTATAAGCACCGCGGAGGTGGTCGCGGCGCCTCATTCGACTTCCAGCGGCCGGCGAGCTCGCGCACCCGCCCGGCACATCCGGGAGGCCGTGCGCACGAGCCAAGTGGCCGAAAATAGACCCCGCCGAGCGGATCGGCTGTTTATAAGCACCGCGGAGGTGGTCGCGGCGCCTCATTCGACTTCCAGCGGCCGGCGAGCTCGCGCACCCGCCCGGCACATCCGGGAGGCCGTGCGCACGAGCCAAGTGGCCGAAAATAGCCCCGCCGAGCGGATCGGCTGTTTATAAGCACCGCGGAGGTGGTCGCGGCGCCTCATTCGACTTCCAGCGGCCGGCGAGCTCGCGCACCCGCCCGGCACATCCGGGAGGCCGTGCGCACGAGCCAAGTGGCCGAAAATAGCCCCCGCCGAGCGGATCGGCTGTTTATAAGCACCGCGGAGGTGGTCGCGGCGCCTCATTCGACTTCCAGCGGCCGGCGAGCTCGCGCACCCGCCCGGCACATCCGGGAGGCCGTGCGCACGAGCCAAGTGGCCGAAAATAGCCACCGCCGAGCGGATCGGCTGTTAATAAGCACCGCGGAGGTGGTCGCGGCGCCTCATTCGACTTCAAGCGGCCGGCGAGCTCGCGCACCCGCCCGGCACATCCGGGAGGCCGTGCGCACGAGCCAAGTGGCCGAAAATAGCCCCCGCCGAGCGGATCGGCTGTTTATAAGCACCGCGGAGGTGGTCGCGGCGCCTCATTCGACTTCCAGCGGCCGGCGAGCTCGCGCACCCGCCCGGCACATCCGGGAGGCCGTGTGCACGAGCCAAGTGGCCGAAAATAGCCCCCGCCGAGCGGATCGGCTGTTAATAAGCACCGCGGAGGTGGTCGCGGCGCCTCATTCGACTTCCAGCGGCCGGCGAGCTCGCGCACCCGCCCGGCACATCCGGGAGGCCGTGCGCACGAGCCAAGTGGCCGAAAATAGCCCCCGCCGAGCGGATCGGCTGTTTATAAGCACCGCGGAGGTGGTCGCGGCGCCTCATTCGACTTCCAGCGGCCGGCGAGCTCGCGCACCCGCCCGGCACATCCGGGAGGCCGTGCGCACGAGCCAAGTGGCCGAAAATAGCCCCCGCCGAGCGGATCGGCTGTTTATAAGCACCGCGGAGGTGGTCGCGGCGCCTCATTCGACTTCCAGCGGCCGGCGAGCTCGCGCACCCGCCCGGAACATCCGGGAGGCCGTGCGCACGAGCCAAGTGGCCGAAAATAGCCCCCGCCGAGCGGATCGGCTGTTTATAAGCACCGCGGAGGTGGTCGCGGCGCCTCATTCGACTTCCAGCGGCCGGCGAGCTCGCGCACCCGCCCGGCACATCCGGGAGGCCGTGCGCACGAGCCAAGTGGCCGAAAATAGCCCCCGCCGAGCGGATCGGCTGTTTATAAGCACCGCAGAGGTGGTCGCGGCGCCTCATTCGACTTCCAGCGGCCGGCGAGCTCGCGCACCCGCCCGGCACATCCGGGAGGCCGTGCGCACGAGCCAAGTGGCCGAAAATAGCCCCCGCCGAGCGGATCGGCTGTTTATAAGCACCGCGGAGGTGGTCGCGGCGCCTCATTCGACTTCCAGCGGCCGGCGAGCTCGCGCACCCGCCCGGCACATCCGAGAGGCCGTGCGCACGAGCCAAGTGGCCGAAAATAGCCCCCGCCGAGCGGATCGGCAGTTTGTAAGCACCGCGGAGGTGGTCGCGGCGCCTCATTCGACTTCCAGCGGCCGGCGAGCTCGCGCACCCGCCCGGCACATCCGGGAGGCCGTGCGCACGAGCCAAGTGGCCGAAAATAGACCCCGCCGAGCGGATCGGCTGTTTATAAGCACCGCGGAGGTGGTCGCGGCGCCTCATTCGACTTCCAGCGGCCGGCGAGCTCGCGCACCCGCCCGGCACATCCGGGAGGCCGTGCGCACGAGCCAAGTGGCCGAAAATAGCCCCCGCCGAGCGGATCGGCTGTTTATAAGCACCGCGGAGGTGGTCGCAGCGCCTCATTCGACTTCCAGCGGCCGGCGAGCTCGCGCACCCGCCCGGCACATCCGGGAGGCCGTGCGCCCGAGCCAAGTGGCCGAAAATAGCCCCCGCCGAGCGGATCGGCTGTTTATAAGCACCGCGGAGGTGGTCGCGGCGCCTCATTCGACTTCCAGCGGCCGGCGAGCTCGCGCACCCGCCCGGCACATCCGGGAGGCCGTGCGCACGAGCCAAGTGGCCGAAAATAGCCCCCGCCGAGCGGATCGGCTGTTTATAAGCACCGCGGAGGTGGTCGCGGCGCCTCATTCGACTTCCAGCGGCCGGCGAGCTCGCGCACCCGCCCGGCACATCCGGGAGGCCGTGCGCACGAGCCAAGTGGCCGAAAATAGCCCCCGCCGAGCGGATCGGCTGTTTATAAGCACCGCGGAGGTGGTCGCGGCGCCTCATTCGACTTCCAGCGGCCGGCGAGCTCGCGCACCCGCCCGGCACATCCGGGAGGCCGTGCGCACGAGCCAAGTGGCCGAAAATAGCCCCCGCCGAGCGGATTGGCTGTTTATAAGCACCGCGGAGGTGGTCGCGGCGCCTCATTCGACTTCCAGCGGCCGGCGAGCTCGCGCACCCGCCCGGCACATCCGGGAGGCCGTGTGCACGAGCCAAGTGGCCGAAAATAGCCCCCGCCGAGCGGATCGGCTGTTTATAAGCACCGCGGAGGTGGTCGCGGCGCCTCATTCGACTTCCAGCGGCCGGCGAGCTCGCGCACCCGCCCGGCACATCCGGGAGGCCGTGCGCACGAGCCAAGTGGCCGAAAATAGCCCCCGCCGAGCGGATCGGCTGTTTATAAGCACCGCGGAGGTGGTCGCGGCGCCTCATTCGACTTCCAGCGGCCGGCGAGCTCGCGCACCCGCCCGGCACATCCGGGAGGCCGTGCGCACGAGCCAAGTGGCCGAAAATAGCCCCCGCCGAGCGGATCGGCTGTTTATAAGCACCGCGGAGGTGGTCGCGGCGCCTCATTCGACTTCCAGCGGCCGGCGAGCTCGCGCACCCGCCCGGCACATCCGGGAGGCCGTGCGCACGAGCCAAGTGGCCGAAAATAGCCCCCGCCGAGCGGATCGGCTGTTTATAAGCACCGCGGAGGTAGTCGCGGCGCCTCATTCGACTTCCAGCGGCCGGCGAGCTCGCGCACCCGCCCGGCACATCCGGGAGGCCGTGCGCACGAGCCAAGTGGCCGAAAATAGCCCCCGCCGAACGGATCGGCTGTTTATAAGCACCGCGGAGGTGGTCGCGGCGCCTCATTCGACTTCCAGCGGCCGGCGAGCTCGCGCACCCGCCCGGCACATCCGGGAGGCCGTGCGCACGAGCCAAGTGGCCGAAAATAGCCCCCGCCGAGCGGATCGGCTGTTTATAAGCACCGCGGAGGTGGTCGCGGCGCCTCATTCGACTTCCAGCGGCCGGCGAGCTCGCGCACCCGCCCGGCACATCCGGGAGGCCGTGCGCACGAGCCAAGTGGCCGAAAATAGCCCCCGCCGAGCGGATCGGCTGTTTATAAGCACCGCGGAGGTGGTCGCGGCGCCTCATTCGACTTCCAGCGGCCGGCGAGCTCGCGCACCCGCCCGGCACATCCGGGAGGCCGTGCGCACGAGCCAAGTGGCCGAAAATAGCCCCCGCCGAGCGGATCGGCTGTTTATAAGCACCGCGGAGGTGGTCGCGGCGCCTCATTCGACTTCCAGCGGCCGGCGAGCTCGCGCACCCGCCCGGCACATCCGGGAGGCCGTGCGCACGAGCCAAGTGGCCGAAAATAGCCCCCGCCGAGCGGATCGGCTGTTTATAAGCACCGCGGAGGTGGTCGCGGCGCCTCATTCGACTTCCAGCGGCCGGCGAGCTCGCGCACCCGCCCGGCACATCCGGGAGGCCGTGCGCACGAGCCAAGTGGCCGAAAATAGCCCCCGCCGAACGGATCGGCTGTTTATAAGCACCGCGGAGGTGGTCGCGGCGCCTCATTCGACTTCCAGCGGCAGGCGAGCTCGCGCACCCGCCCGGCACATCCGGGAGGCCGTGCGCACGAGCCGTGGCCGAAAATAGCCCCCGCCGAGCGGATCGGCTGTTTATAAGCACCGCAGAGGTGGTCGCGGCGCCTCATTCGACTTCCAGCGGCCGGCGAGCTCGCGCACCCGCCCGGCACATCCGGGAGGCCGTGCGCACGAGCCAAGTGGCCGAAAATAGCCCCCGCCGAGCGGATCGGCTGTTTATAAGCACCGCAGAGGTGGTCGCGGCGCCTCATTCAGCTTCCGGCGGGCGGTGAGCTCGCGCACCCGCCCGGCACATCCGGGAGGCCGTGCGCACGAGCCAAGTGGCCGAAAATAGCCCCCGCCGAGCGGATCGGCTGTTTATAAGCACCGCGGAGGTGGTCGCGGCGCCTCATTCGACTTCAAGCGGCCGGCGAGCTCGCGCACCCGCCCGGCACATCCGGGAGGCCGTGCGCACGAGCCAAGTGGCCGAAAATAGCCACCGCCGAGCGGATCGGCTGTTAATAAGCACCGCGGAGGTGGTCGCGGCGCCTCATTCGACTTCAAGCGGCCGGCGAGCTCGCGCACCCGCCCGGCACATCCGGGAGGCCGTGCGCACGAGCCAAGTGGCCGAAAATAGCCCCCGCCGAGCGGATCGGCTGTTTATAAGCACCGCGGAGGTGGTCGCGGCGCCTCATTCGACTTCCAGCGGCCGGCGAGCTCGCGCACCCGCCCGGCACATCCGGGAGGCTGTGCGCACGAGCCAAGTGGCCGAAAATAGCCCCCGCCGAGCGGATCGGCTGTTAATAAGCACCGCGGAGGTGGTCGCGGCGCCTCATTCGACTTCCAGCGGCCGGCGAGCTCGCGCACCCGCCCGGCACATCCGGGAGGCTGTGCGCACGAGCCAAGTGGGCGAAAATAGCCCCCGCCGAGCGGATCGGCTGTTTATAAGCACCGCGGAGGTGGTCGCGACGACTCATTCGACTTCCAGCGGCCGGCGAGCTCGCGCACCCGCCCGGCACATCCGGGAGGCCGTGCGCACGAGCCAAGTGGCCGAAAATAGCCCCCGCCGAGCGGATCGGCTGTTTATAAGCACCGCAGAGGTGGTCGCGGCGCCTCATTCGACTTCCAGCGGCCGGCGAGCTCGCGCACCCGCCCGGCACATCCGGGAGGCCGTGCGCACGAGCCAAGTGGCCGAAAATAGCCCCCGCCGAGCGGATCGGCTGTTTATAAGCACCGCGGAGGTGGTCGCGGCGCCTCATTCGACTTCCAGCGGCCGGCGAGCTCGCGCACCCGCCCGGCACATCCGAGAGGCCGTGCGCACTAGCCAAGTGGCCGAAAATAGCCCCCGCCGAGCGGATCGGCAGTTTGTAAGCACCGCGGAGGTGGTCGCGGCGCCTCATTCGACTTCCAGCGGCCGGCGAGCTCGCGCACCCGCCCGGCACATCCGAGAGGCCGTGCGCACGAGCCAAGTGGCCGAAAATAGCCCCCGCCGAGCGGATCGGCTGTTTGTAAGCACCGCGGAGGTGGTCGCGGCGCCTCATTCGACTTCCAGCGGCCGGCGAGCTCGCGCACCCGCCCGGCACATCCGGGAGGCCGTGCGCACGAGCCAAGTGGCCGAAAATAGCCCCCGCCGAACGGATCGGCTGTTTATAAGCACCGCGGAGGTGGTCGCGGCGCCTCATTCGACTTCCAGCGGCCGGCGAGCTCGCGCACCCGCCCGGCACATCCGGGAGGCCGTGCGCACGAGCCGTGGCCGAAAATAGCCCCCGCCGAGCGGATCGGCTGTTTATAAGCACCGCGGAGGTGGTCGCGGCGCCTCATTCGACTTCCAGCGGCCGGCGAGCTCGCGCACCCGCCCGGCACATCCGGGAGGCCGTGCGCACGAGCCAAGTGGCCGAAAATAGACCCCGCCGAGCGGATCGGCTGTTTATAAGCACCGCGGAGGTGGTCGCGGCGCCTCATTCGACTTCCAGCGGCCGGCGAGCTCGCGCACCCGCCCGGCACATCCGGGAGGCCGTGCGCACGAGCCAAGTGGCCGAAAATAGCCCCCGCCGAGCGGATCGGCTGTTTATAAGCACCGCGGAGGTGGTTGCGGCGCCTCATTCGACTTCCAGCGGCCGGCGAGCTCGCGCACCCGCCCGGCACATCCGGGAGGCCGTGCGCACGAGCCAAGTGGCCGAAAATAGCCCCCGCCGAGCGGATCGGCTGTTTATAAGCACCGCGGAGGTGGTCGCGGCGCCTCATTCGACTTCCAGCGGCCGGCGAGCTCGCGCACCCGCCCGGCACATCCGGGAGGCCGTGCGCACGAGCCAAGTGGCCGAAAATAGCCCCCGCCGAGCGGATCGGCTGTTTATAAGCACCGCGGAGGTGGTCGCGGCGCCTCATTCGACTTCCAGCGGCCGGCGAGCTCGCGCACCCGCCCGGCACATCCGGGAGGCCGTGCGCACGAGCCAAGTGGCCGAAAATAGCCCCCGCCGACCGGATCGGCTGTTTATAAGCACCGCGGAGGTGGTCGCGGCGCCTCATTCGACTTCCAGCGGCCGGCGAGCTCGCGCACCCGCCCGGCACATCCGGGAGGCCGTGCGCACGAGCCAAGTGGCCGAAAATAGCCCCCGCCGAGCGGATCGGCTGTTTATAAGCACCGCGGAGGTGGTCGCGGCGCCTCATTCGACTTCCAGCGGCCGGCGAGCTCGCGCACCCGCCCGGCACATCCGGGAGGCCGTGCGCACGAGCCAAGTGGCCGAAAATAGCCCCCGCCGAGCGGATTGGCTGTTTATAAGCACCGCGGAGGTGGTCGCGGCGCCTCATTCGACTTCCAGCGGCCGGCGAGCTCGCGCACCCGCCCGGCACATCCGGGAGGCCGTGTGCACGAGCCAAGTGGCCGAAAATAGCCCCCGCCGAGCGGATCGGCTGTTTATAAGCACCGCGGAGGTGGTCGCGGCGCCTCATTCGACTTCCAGCGGCCGGCGAGCTCGCGCACCCGCCCGGCACATCCGGGAGGCCGTGCGCACGAGCCAAGTGGCCGAAAATAGCCCCCGCCGAGCGGATCGGCTGTTTATAAGCACCGCGGAGGTGGTCGCGGCGCCTCATTCGACTTCCAGCGGCCGGCGAGCTCGCGCACCCGCCCGGCACATCCGGGAGGCCGTGCGCACGAGCCAAGTGGCCGAAAATAGCCCCCGCCGAGCGGATCGGCTGTTTATAAGCACCGCGGAGGTGGTCGCGGCGCCTCATTCGACTTCCAGCGGCCGGCGAGCTCGCGCACCCGCCCGGCACATCTGGGAGGCCGTGCGCACGAGCCAAGTGGCCGAAAATAGCCCCCGCCGAGCGGATCGGCTGTTTATAAGCACCGCGGAGGTAGTCGCGGCGCCTCATTCGACTTCCAGCGGCCGGCGAGCTCGCGCACCCGCCCGGCACATCCGGGAGGCCGTGCGCACGAGCCAAGTGGCCGAAAATAGCCCCCGCCGAGCGGATCGGCTGTTTATAAGCACCGCGGAGGTGGTCGCGGCGCCTCATTCGACTTCCAGCGGCCGGCGAGCTCGCGCACCCGCCCGGCACATCCGGGAGGCCGTGCGCACGAGCCAAGTGGCCGAAAATAGACCCCGCCGAGCGGATCGGCTGTTTATAAGCACCGCGGAGGTGGTCGCGGCGCCTCATTCGACTTCCAGCGGCCGGCGAGCTCGCGCACCCGCCCGGCACATCCGGGAGGCCGTGCGCACGAGCCAAGTGATGTACAGTGAATAAAGAGCATGGCTCCCTGTGAACTCAAAGCAGCAGTCTTTACTTGTAAAAGATCCCAGCACAACACATTGTGCTTCCATGTAGTGTTTTTACCTTTTTCATGACATTTATTTTGATACAGCCAAATGCAGGTTTTGTGCACTTCACTTTTCCGTTGGGCATTCGCGTAGAACCCTATTCCAGTTACGGCCAGATTCTTTTAGACTAGTGGTCCCCAAACTTTCTTGCGCCACGGACCGGCTACGCGTCAGAAATATTTTTGCGGACCTGCCTTTATATATATAAATAAACAATAAATCTATATAAATAAATACTACATTTATAATAAATATATATAAATAGGATTAAATAAAATGATACGACTGGCATAAAAACAAATATAAACCACATAAAAATAAAAGTCACCATTACGTTGAATTATTGGGAGCACCGAGCTTGTTTCTCAGAAACGAGCCGGTCCCATCCAGGCGTAATCGGAGACAATGAAACCCAAAGTGGTTAAGGTTTGTCTTTTAATGCAGGATGCTTGGTCTCCATGTGCCGAAGCAGTTTTGAAGGCTTCATTGGCTCGCTCGCTAGTTTCAGGGGCGATTGTGTCTATAAAATGCAAAATGTTGGGTCACCTCACGGCTTACGGCCATACTACCCTGAGAACGCCCGATCTCGTCCGATCTCGGAAGCTAAGCAGGGTCGGGCCTGGTTAGTACTTGGATGGGGGACCGCCTGGGAATACCAGGTGCTGTAAGCTTTTTCTTTTTCTTATGTGCACTTCAATCGTTTAAGAAGCTATTTTTTACAACACCCATCACGAATGGCATCCGGAAACAGCAAGCCTAATTTAAACTCCGACATTGAAACTATAACACGAGTTTGAAAGCTACGTATATTATGTGGTGACATCCACAGCATTGTAGTTAAATTTTTTACCGCTAGAGAGCAGACTATGTACAGTGAGCATGGCTCCCTGTGAACTCAAAGCAGCAGGCTTGACTTGTAAAAGAACCCAACACAACACTTCCATGAAGTGTTTTTAAACTTTTCAAGGCATTTATTTTGATTCAGCAAAATGCAGGTCGCAACGGCAAATTCGTGCTACCGCATAAAAAGCTGTCAATAACTTTTCATGATAGCCATGTTTCCAGAAAACACCAAAAGCCTTGGAAGAAAGACTGTTTCGGCCCTGGTTGTAAAAAAAACAAAAAAAAACAAAAGTGAAGGGTGACCGTCCGGGAATACCAGGTGCTGAAAGCCTTTTTTTTTTTTTTTTTTTTTCCCACGTCAATTGTGAAAGGAAACTTTTACCACAGCCATCAAGTCCCGCCGCTGCTTGGCATGGTTTCAGGGGCGATTGTGTCTATAAAATGAAAAATTCTGAGCGGTCTCACGGCTTACGGCCATACTACCCTGAGAGCGCCCGATCTCGTCCGATCTCGGAGGCTAAGCAGGGTCGGGCCTGGTTAGTACTTGGATGGGAGACCGCCTGGGAATACCAGTTACCGTAAGCTTTTTTTTTTTTTTTTTTTTTCTTATGTGCACTTCAATCGTTTAAGCCAAGAACTTTTTACAGCACCCATCAAGAATGGCATTCGGAAACTGCAAGCCTAGTTTGAACTCCGACACTGAAACTACAACACGAGTTTAAAACCTACATTGTGTGGCGACAGCCATAGCATTGCAGTTCACGTTTTTACCGCTAGAGGACAGACTATGTACAGTGAATAAAGAGCATGGCTCCCTGTGAACTCAAAGCAGCAGTCTTTACTTGTAAAAGAACCCAGCACAACACATTGCGCTTCCATGTAGTGTTTTTACCTTTTTCATGACATTTATTTTGATACAGCCAAATGCAGGTTTTTTGCACTTCACTTTTCCGTTGGGCATTCGCGTAGAACCCTATTCCAGTTACGGCCAGATTCTTTTAGACTAGTGGTCCCCAACCTTTCTTGCGCCACGGACCGGCTACGCGTCAGAAATATTTTTGCGGACCTGCCTTTATATATATAAATAAACAATAAATCTATATAAATAAATACTACATTTATAATAAGTATATATACCGTATTTGCCGGTGTATTGGTCGACCTTTTTCGATCCAAAATCGACCGAAAAAAATCGACCTCGACTTATACACCGAGTCATAAAATTTAACTTCGTATTCATCGCTTCAAATGTGATGGTAACCAAGGCCGTTTCTCATGCATCTCATTGTGCGTTGCACTTAGAAAGTTTGAACCGGGCGGCGTGCGCGAGTGCGCGGCCCGCTGGAAGTCGAATGAGGCGCCGCGACCACCTCCGCGGTGCTTATAAACAGCCGATCCGCTCGGCGGGGGCTATTTTCGGCCACTTGGCTCGTGCGCACGGCCTCCCGGATGTGCCGGGCGGGTGCGCGAGCTCGCCGGCCGCCGGAAGTCGAATGAGGCGCCGCGACCACCTCCGCGGTGCTTATAAACAGCCGATCCGCTCGGCGGGGGCTATTTTCGGCCACTTGGCTCGTGCGCACGGCCTCCCGGATGTGCCGGGCGGGTGCGCGATCTCGCCGGCCGCTGGAAGTCGAATGAGGCGCCGCGACCACCTCCGCGGTGCTTATAAACAGCCGATCCGCTCGGCGGGGGCTATTTTCGGCCACTTGGCTCGTGCGCACGGCCTCCCGGATGTGCCGGGCGGGTGCGCGAGCTCGCCGGCCGCTGGAAGTCGAATGAGGCGCCGCGACCACCTCCGCGGTGCTTATAAACTGCCGATCCGCTCGGCGGGGGGTATTTTCGGCCACTTGGCTCGTGCGCACGGCCTCCCGGATGTGCCGGGCGGGTGCGCGAGCTCGCCGGCCGCTTGAAGTCGAATGAGGCGCCGCGACCACCTCCGCGGTGCTTATAAACAGCCGATCCGCTCGGCGGGGGCTATTTTCGAGGCGCCGCGATCTCCTCCGCGGTGCTTTTAAAGTGCCGATCCGCTCGGCTTGGAGCTATTTCCGGCCTCCCGTTGGTGCCGGGCGGCGTGCGCGAGCTCGCCGGCCGCGATCTCCTCCGCGGTGCTTATAAACAGCAGCATGCGCACGGCCTCCCAGAATTTGAACACATTTCGTCAATAAATTTCGCATATTGAATTTTGAAGTTTAATATAATGCAACAATTGAGCTCGACTTATACAAAGGATATATCATAAAATCGTAAATTTCCGTCGAATTTTAGGGGGTCGACTTATACACCGAGTCGACCTGTACACCGGCAAATACGGTAAATACGATTAAATAAAATGATACGACTGGCATAAAAACAAATATAAACCACATAAAAATAAAAGTCACCATTACGTTGAATTATTGGGAGCACCGAGCTTGTTTCTCAGAAACGAGCCGGTCCCATCCAGGCGTAATCGGAGACAATGAAACCCGAAGTGGTTAAAGTTTGTCTTTTAATGCAGGATGCTTGGTCTCCATGTGCCGAAGCAGTTTTGAAGGCTTCATTGGCTCGCTCGCTAGTTTCAGGGGCGATTGTGTCTATAAAATGCAAAATGTTGGGTCACCTCACGGCTTACGGCCATACTACCCTGAGAACGCCCGATCTCGTCCGATCTCGGAAGCTAAGCAGGGTCGGGCCTGGTTAGTACTTGGATGGGAGACCGCCTGGGAATACCAGGTGCTGTAAGCTTTTTCTTTTTCTTATGTGCACTTCAATCGTTTAAGAAGCTATTTTTTACAACACCCATCACGAATGGCATCCGGAAACAGCAAGCCTAATTTAAACTCCGACATTGAAACTATAACACGAGTTTGAAAGCTATATTATGTGGTGACATCCACAGCATTGTAGTTAAATTTTTTACCGCTAGAGAGCAGACTATGTACAGTGAGCATGGCTCCCTGTGAACTCAAAGCAGCAGGCTTGACTTGTAAAAGAACCCAACACAACACTTCCATGAAGTGTTTTTAAACTTTTCAAGGCATTTATTTTGATTCAGCAAAATGCAGGTCGCAACGGCAAATTCGTGCTACCGCATAAAAAGCTGTCAATAACTTTTTATGATAGCCATGTTTCCAGAAAACACCAAAAGCCTTGGAAGAAAGACTGTTTCGGCCCTGGTTGTAAAAAAAACAAAAAAAAACAAAAGTGAAGGGTGACCGTCCGGGAATACCAGGTGCTGAAAGCCTTTTTTTTTTTTTTTTTTCCCACGTCAATTGTGAAAGGAAACTTTTACCACAGCCATCAAGTCCCGCCGCTGCTTGGCATGGTTTCAGGGGCGATTGTGTCTATAAAATGAAAAATTCTGAGCGGTCTCACGGCTTACGGCCATACTACCCTGAGAGCGCCCGATCTCGTCCGATCTCGGAGGCTAAGCAGGGTCGGGCCTGGTTAGTACTTGGATGGGAGACCGCCTGGGAATACCAGTTACCGTAAGCTTTTTTTTTTTTTTTTTTTTCTTATGTGCACTTCAATCGTTTAAGCCAAGAACTTTTTACAGCACCCATCAAGAATGGCATTCGGAAACTGCAAGCCTAGTTTGAACTCCGACACTGAAACTACAACACGAGTTTAAAACCTACATTGTGTGGCGACAGCCATAGCATTGCAGTTCACGTTTTTACCGCTAGAGGACAGACTATGTACAGTGAATAAAGAGCATGGCTCCCTGTGAACTCAAAGCAGCAGTCTTTACTTGTAAAAGATCCCAGCACAACACATTGTGCTTCCATGTAGTGTTTTTACCTTTTTCATGACATTTATTTTGATACAGCCAAATGCAGGTTTTGTGCACTTCACTTTTCCGTTGGGCATTCGCGTAGAACCCTATTCCAGTTACGGCCAGATTCTTTTAGACTAGTGGTACCCAAACTTTCTTGCGCCACGGACCGGCTACGCGTCAGAAATATTTTTGCGGACCTGCCTTTATATATATAAATAAACAATAAATCGATATAAATAAATACTACATTTATAATAAATATATATAAATAGGATTAAATAAAATGATAAGACTGGCATAAAAACAAATATAAACCACATAAAAATAAAAGTCACCATTACGTTGAATTATTGGGAGCACCGAGCTTGTTTCTCAGAAACGAGCCGGTCCCATCCAGGCGTAATCGGAGACAATGAAACCCGAAGTGGTTAAGGTTTGTCTTTTAATGCAGGATGCTTGGTCTCCATGTGCCGAAGCAGTTTTGAAGGCTTCATTGGCTCGCTCGCTAGTTTCAGGGGCGATTGTGTCTATAAAATGCAAAATGTTGGGTCCCCTCACGCCTTACGGCCATACTACCCTGAGAACGCCCGATCTCGTCCGATCTCGGAAGCTAAGCAGGGTCGGGCCTGGTTAGTACTTGGATGGGAGACCGCCTGGGAATACCAGGTGCTGTAAGCTTTTTCTTTTTCTTATGTGCACTTCAATCGTTTAAGAAGCTATTTTTTACAACACCCATCACGAATGGCATCCGGAAACAGCAAGCCTAATTTAAACTCCGACATTGAAACTATAACACGAGTTTGAAAGCTATATTATGTGGTGACATCCACAGCATTGTAGTTAAATTTTTTACCGCTAGAGAGCAGACTATGTACAGTGAGCATGGCTCCCTGTGAACTCAAAGCAGCAGGCTTGACTTGTAAAAGAACCCAACACAACACTTCCATGAAGTGTTTTTAAACTTTTCAAGGCATTTATTTTGATTCAGCAAAATGCAGGTCGCAACGGCAAATTCGTGCTACCGCATAAAAAGCTGTCAATAACTTTTCATGATAGCCATGTTTCCAGAAAACACCAAAAGCCTTGGAAGAAAGACTGTTTCGGCCCTGGTTGTAAAAAAAACAAAAAAAAAACAAAAGTGAAGGGTGACCGTCCGGGAATACCAGGTGCTGAAAGCCTTTTTTTTTTTTTTTTTTTTCCCACGTCAATTGTGAAAGGAAACTTTTACCACAGCCATCAAGTTCCGCCGCTGCTTGGCATGGTTTCAGGGGCGATTGTGTCTATAAAATGAAAAATTCTGAGCGGTCTCACGGCTTACGGCCATACTACCCTGAGAGCGCCCGATCTCGTCCGATCTCGGAGGCTAAGCAGGGTCGGGCCTGGTTAGTACTTGGATGGGAGACCGCCTGGGAATACCAGTTACCGTAAGCTTTTTTTTTTTTTTTTTTTCTTATGTGCACTTCAATCGTTTAAGCCAAGAACTTTTTACAGCACCCATCAAGAATGGCATTCGGAAACTGCAAGCCTAGTTTGAACTCCGACACTGAAACTACAACACGAGTTTAAAACCTACATTGTGTGGCGACAGCCATAGCATTGCAGTTCACGTTTTTACCGCTAGAGGACAGACTATGTACAGTGAATAAAGAGCATGGCTCCCTGTGAACTCAAAGCAGCAGTCTTTACTTGTAAAAGATCCCAGCACAACACATTGTGCTTCCATGTAGTGTTTTTACCTTTTTCATGACATTTATTTTGATACAGCCAAATGCAGGTTTTGTGCACTTCACTTTTCCGTTGGGCATTCGCGTAGAACCCTATTCCAGTTACGGCCAGATTCTTTTAGACTAGTGGTACCCAAACTTTCTTGCGCCACGGACCGGCTACGCGTCAGAAATATTTTTGCGGACCTGCCTTTATATATATAAATAAACAATAAATCTATATAAATAAATACTACATTTATAATAAATATATATAAATAGGATTAAATAAAATGATACGACTGGCATAAAAACAAATATAAACCACATAAAAATAAAAGTCACCATTACGTTGAATTATTGGGAGCACCGAGCTTGTTTCTCAGAAACGAGCCGGTCCCATCCAGGCGTAATCGGAGACAATGAAACCCAAAGTGGTTAAGGTTTGTCTTTTAATGCAGGATGCTTGGTCTCCATGTGCCGAAGCAGTTTTGAAGGCTTCATTGGCTCGCTCGCTAGTTTCAGGGGCGATTGTGTCTATAAAATGCAAAATGTTGGGTCACCTCACGGCTTACGGCCATACTACCCTGAGAACGCCCGATCTCGTCCGATCTCGGAAGCTAAGCAGGGTCGGGCCTGGTTAGTACTTGGATGGGAGACCGCCTGGGAATACCAGGTGCTGTAAGCTTTTTCTTTTTCTTATGTGCACTTCAATCGTTTAAGAAGCTATTTTTTACAACACCCATCACGAATGGCATCCGGAAACAGCAAGCCTAATTTAAACTCCGACATTGAAACTATAACACGAGTTTGAAAGCTATATTATGTGGTGACATCCACAGCATTGTAGTTAAATTTTTTACCGCTAGAGAGCAGACTATGTACAGTGAGCATGGCTCCCTGTGAACTCAAAGCAGCAGGCTTGACTTGTAAAAGAACCCAACACAACACTTCCATGAAGTGTTTTTAAACTTTTCAAGGCATTTATTTTGATTCAGCAAAATGCAGGTCGCAACGGCAAATTCGTGCTACCGCATAAAAAGCTGTCAATAACTTTTCATGATAGCCATGTTTCCAGAAAACACCAAAAGCCTTGGAAGAAAGACTGTTTCGGCCCTGGTTGTAAAAAAAAACAAAAAAAAACAAAAGGGAAGGGTAACCGTCCGGGAATACCAGGTGCTGAAAGCCTTTTTTTTTTTTTTTTTTCCCACGTCAATTGTGAAAGGAAACTTTTACCACAGCCATCAAGTCCCGCCGCTGCTTGGCATGGTTTCAGGGGCGATTGTGTCTATAAAATGAAAAATTCTGAGCGGTCTCACGGCTTACGGCCATACTACCCTGAGAGCGCCCGCTCCCGTCCGATCTCGGATGCTAAGCAGGGTCGGGCCTGGTTAGTACTTGGATGGGAGACCGCCTGGGAATACCAGTTACCGTAAGCTTTTTTTTTTTTTTTCTTATGTGCACTTCAATCGTTTAAGCCAAGAACTTTTTACAGCACCCATCAAGAATGGCATTCGGAAACTGCAAGCCTAGTTTGAACTCCGACACTGAAACTACAACACGAGTTTAAAACCTACATTGTGTGGCGACAGCCATAGCATTGCAGTTCACGTTTTTACCGCTAGAGGACAGACTATGTACAGTGAATAAAGAGCATGGCTCCCTGTGAACTCAAAGCAGCAGTCTTTACTTGTAAAAGATCCCAGCACAACACATTGTGCTTCCATGTAGTGTTTTTACCTTTTTCATGACATTTATTTTGATACAGCCAAATGCAGGTTTTGTGCACTTCACTTTTCCGTTGGGCATTCGCGTAGAACCCTATTCCA
>NW_026061640.1:25000-45000 GCF_024217435.2 Syngnathus scovelli
GACCACCTCCGCGGTGCTTATAAACCGCCGATCCGCTCGGCGGGGGCTATTTTCGGCCACTTGGCTCGTGCGCACGGCCTCCCGGATGTGCCGGGCGGGTGCGCGAGCTCGCCGGCCGCTGGAAGTCGAATGAGGCGCCGCGACCACCTCCGCGGTGCTTATAAACAGCCGATCCGCTCGGCGGGGTCTATTTTCGGCCACTTGGCTCGTGCGCACGGCCTCCCGGATGTGCCGGGCGGGTGCGCGAGCTCGCCGGCCGCTGGAAGTCGAATGAGGCGCCGCGACCACCTCCGCGGTGCTTATAAACAGCCGATCCGCTCGGCGGGGGCTATTTTCGGCCACTTGGCTCGTGCGCACGGCCTCCCGGATGTGCCGGGCGGGTGCGCGAGCTCGCCGGCCGCTGGAAGTCGAATGAGGCGCCGCGACCACCTCCGCGGTGCTTATAAACAGCCGATCCGCTCGGCGGGGGCTATTTTCGGCCACTTGGCTCGTGCGCACGGCCTCCCGGATGTTCCGGGCGGGTGCGCGAGCTCGCCGGCCGCTGGAAGTCGAATGAGGCGCCGCGACCACCTCCGCGGTGCTTATAAACAGCCGATCCGCTCGGCGGGGGCTATTTTCGGCCACTTGGCTCGTGCGCACGGCCTCCCGGATGTGCCGGGCGGGTGCGCGATCTCGCCGGCCGCTGGAAGTCGAATGAGGCGCCGCGACCACCTCCGCGGTGCTTATAAACCGCCGATCCGCTCGGCGGGGGCTATTTTCGGCCACTTGGCTCGTGCGCACGGCCTCCCGGATGTGCCGGGCGGGTGCGCGAGCTCGCCGGCCGCTGGAAGTCGAATGAGGCGCCGCGACCACCTCCGCGGTGCTTATAAACAGCCGATCCGCTCGGCGGGGTCTATTTTCGGCCACTTGGCTCGTGCGCACGGCCTCCCGGATGTGCCGGGCGGGTGCGCGAGCTCGCCGGCCGCTGGAAGTCGAATGAGGCGCCGCGACCACCTCCGCGGTGCTTATAAACAGCCGATCCGCTCGGCGGGGGCTATTTTCGGCCACTTGGCTCGTGCGCACGGCCTCCCGGATGTGCCGGGCGGGTGCGCGAGCTCGCCGGCCGCTGGAAGTCGAATGAGGCGCCGCGACCACCTCCGCGGTGCTTATAAACTGCCGATCCGCTCGGCGGGGGCTATTTTCGGCCACTTGGCTCGTGCGCACGGCCTCCCGGATGTTCCGGGCGGGTGCGCGAGCTCGCCGGCCGCTGGAAGTCGAATGAGGCGCCGCGACCACCTCCGCGGTGCTTATAAACAGCCGTTCCGCTCGGCGGGGGCTATTTTCGGCCACTTGGCTCGTGCGCACGGCCTCCCGGATGTGCCGGGCGGGTGCGCGAGCTCGCCGGCCGCTGGAAGTCGAATGAGGCGCCGCGACCACCTCCGCGGTGCTTATAAACAGCCGATCCGCTCGGCGGGGGCTATTTTCGGCCACTTGGCTCGTGCGCACGGCCTCCCGGATGTTCCGGGCGGGTGCGCGAGCTCGCCGGCCGCTGGAAGTCGAATGAGGCGCCGCGACCACCTCCGCGGTGCTTATAAACAGCCGATCCGCTCGGCGGGGGCTATTTTCGGCCACTTGGCTCGTGCGCACGGCCTCCCGGATGTGCCGGGCGGGTGCGCGATCTCGCCGGCCGCTGGAAGTCGAATGAGGCGCCGCGACCACCTCCGCGGTGCTTATAAACCGCCGATCCGCTCGGCGGGGGCTATTTTCGGCCACTTGGCTCGTGCGCACGGCCTCCCGGATGTGCCGGGCGGGTGCGCGAGCTCGCCGGCCGCTGGAAGTCGAATGAGGCGCCGCGACCACCTCCGCGGTGCTTATAAACTGCCGATCCGCTCGGCGGGGGGTATTTTCGGCCACTTGGCTCGTGCGCACGGCCTCCCGGATGTGCCGGGCGGGTGCGCGAGCTCGCCGGCCGCTTGAAGTCGAATGAGGCGCCGCGACCACCTCCGCGGTGCTTATAAACAGCCGATCCGCTCGGCTTGGAGCTATTTCCGGCCTCCCGTTGGTGCCGGGCGGCGTGCGCGAGCTCGCCGGCCGCGATCTCCTCCGCGGTGCTTATAAACAGCAGCATGCGCACGGCCTCCAGGAATTTGAACACATTTCGTCAATAAATTTCGCATATTGAATTTTGAAGTTTAATATAATGCAACAATTGAGCTCGACTTATACAAAGGATATATCATAAAATCGTAAATTTCTGTCGAATTTTAGGGGGTCGACTTATACACCGAGTCGACCTGTACACCGGCAAATACGGTAAATACGATTAAATAAAATGATACGACTGGCATAAAAACAAATATAAACCACATAAAAATAAAAGTCACCATTACGTTGAATTATTGGGAGCACCGAGCTTGTTTCTCAGAAACGAGCCGGTCCCATCCAGGCGTAATCGGAGACAATGAAACCCGAAGTGGTTAAGGTTTGTCTTTTAATGCAGGATGCTTGGTCTCCATGTGCCGAAGCAGTTTTGAAGGCTTCATTGGCTCGCTCGCTAGTTTCAGGGGCGATTGTGTCTATAAAATGCAAAATGTTGGGTCACCTCACGGCTTACGGCCATAATACCCTGAGAACGCCCGATCTCGTCCGATCTCGGAAGCTAAGCAGGGTCGGGCCTGGTTAGTACTTGGATGGGAGACCGCCTGGGAATACCAGGTGCTGTAAGCTTTTTCTTTTTCTTATGTGCACTTCAATCGTTTAAGAAGCTATTTTTTACAACACCCATCACGAATGGCATCCGGAAACAGCAAGCCTAATTTAAACTCCGACATTGAAACTATAACACGAGTTTGAAAGCTATATTATGTGGTGACATCCACAGCATTGTAGTTAAATTTTTTACCGCTAGAGAGCAGACTATGTACAGTGAGCATGGCTCCCTGTGAACTCAAAGCAGCAGGCTTGACTTGTAAAAGAACCCAACACAACACTTCCATGAAGTGTTTTTAAACTTTTCAAGGCATTTATTTTGATTCAGCAAAATGCAGGTCGCAACGGCAAATTCGTGCTACCGCATAAAAAGCTGTCAATAACTTTTCATGATAGCCATGTTTCCAGAAAACACCAAAAGCCTTGGAAGAAAGACTGTTTCGGCCCTGGTTGTAAAAAAAACAAAAAAAAACAAAAGTGAAGGGTGACCGTCCGGGAATACCAGGTGCTGAAAGCCTTTTTTTTTTTTTTTTTTTTTCCCACGTCAATTGTGAAAGGAAACTTTTACCACAGCCATCAAGTCCCGCCGCTGCTTGGCATGGTTTCAGGGGCGATTGTGTCTATAAAATGAAAAATTCTGAGCGGTCTCACGGCTTACGGCCATACTACCCTGAGAGCGCCCGATCTCGTCCGATCTCGGAGGCTAAGCAGGGTCGGGCCTGGTTAGTACTTGGATGGGAGACCGCCTGGGAATACCAGTTACCGTAAGCTTTTTTTTTTTTTTTTTTTTTCTTATGTGCACTTCAATCGTTTAAGCCAAGAACTTTTTACAGCACCCATCAAGAATGGCATTCGGAAACTGCAAGCCTAGTTTGAACTCCGACACTGAAACTACAACACGAGTTTAAAACCTACATTGTGTGGCGACAGCCATAGCATTGCAGTTCACGTTTTTACCGCTAGAGGACAGACTATGTACAGTGAATAAAGAGCATGGCTCCCTGTGAACTCAAAGCAGCAGTCTTTACTTGTAAAAGATCCCAGCACAACACATTGCGCTTCCATGTAGTGTTTTTACCTTTTTCATGACATTTATTTTGATACAGCCAAATGCAGGTTTTGTGCACTTCACTTTTCCGTTGGGCATTCGCGTAGAACCCTATTCCAGTTACGGCCAGATTCTTTTAGACTAGTGGTACCCAAACTTTCTTGCGCCACGGACCGGCTACGCGTCAGAAATATTTTTGCGGACCTGCCTTTATATATATAAATAAACAATAAATCTATATAAATAAATACTACATTTATAATAAATATATATAAATAGGATTAAATAAAATGATACGACTGGCATAAAAACAAATATAAACCACATAAAAATAAAAGTCACCATTACGTTGAATTATTGGGAGCACCGAGCTTGTTTCTCAGAAACGAGCCGGTCCCATCCAGGCGTAATCGGAGACAATGAAACCCGAAGTGGTTAAGGTTTGTCTTTTAATGCAGGATGCTTGGTCTCCATGTGCCGAAGCAGTTTTGAAGGCTTCATTGGCTCGCTCGCTAGTTTCAGGGGCGATTGTGTCTATAAAATGCAAAATGTTGGGTCACCTCACGGCTTACGGCCATACTACCCTGAGAACGCCCGATCTCGTCCGATCTCGGAAGCTAAGCAGGGTCGGGCCTGGTTAGTACTTGGATGGGAGACCGCCTGGGAATACCAGGTGCTGTAAGCTTTTTCTTTTTCTTATGTGCACTTCAATCGTTTAAGAAGCTATTTTTTACAACACCCATCACGAATGGCATCCGGAAACAGCAAGCCTAATTTAAACTCCGACATTGAAACTATAACACGAGTTTGAAAGCTATATTATGTGGTGACATCCACAGCATTGTAGTTAAATTTTTTACCGCTAGAGAGCAGACTATGTACAGTGAGCATGGCTCCCTGTGAACTCAAAGCAGCAGGCTTGACTTGTAAAAGAACCCAACACAACACTTCCATGAAGTGTTTTTAAACTTTTCAAGGCATTTATTTTGATTCAGCAAAATGCAGGTCGCAACGGCAAATTCGTGCTACCGCATAAAAAGCTGTCAATAACTTTTCATGATAGCCATGTTTCCAGAAAACACCAAAAGCCTTGGAAGAAAGACTGTTTCGGCCCTGGTTGTAAAAAAAACAAAAAAAAACAAAAGTGAAGGGTGACCGTCCGGGAATACCAGGTGCTGAAAGCCTTTTTTTTTTTTTTTTTTTTTCCCACGTCAATTGTGAAAGGAAACTTTTACCACAGCCATCAAGTCCCGCCGCTGCTTGGCATGGTTTCAGGGGCGATTGTGTCTATAAAATGAAAAATTCTGAGCGGTCTCACGGCTTACGGCCATACTACCCTGAGAGCGCCCGATCTCGTCCGATCTCGGAGGCTAAGCAGGGTCGGGCCTGGTTAGTACTTGGATGGGAGACCGCCTGGGAATACCAGTTACCGTAAGCTTTTTTTTTTTTTTTTTTTTCTTATGTGCACTTCAATCGTTTAAGCCAAGAACTTTTTACAGCACCCATCAAGAATGGCATTCGGAAACTGCAAGCCTAGTTTGAACTCCGACACTGAAACTACAACACGAGTTTAAAACCTACATTGTGTGGCGACAGCCATAGCATTGCAGTTCACGTTTTTACCGCTAGAGGACAGACTATGTACAGTGAATAAAGAGCATGGCTCCCTGTGAACTCAAAGCAGCAGTCTTTACTTGTAAAAGATCCCAGCACAACACATTGTGCTTCCATGTAGTGTTTTTACCTTTTTCATGACATTTATTTTGATACAGCCAAATGCAGGTTTTGTGCACTTCACTTTTCCGTTGGGCATTCGCGTAGAACCCTATTCCAGTTACGGCCAGATTCTTTTAGACTAGTGGTACCCAAACTTTCTTGCGCCACGGACCGGCTACGCGTCAGAAATATTTTTGCGGACCTGCCTTTATATATATAAATAAACAATAAATCTATATAAATAAATACTACATTTATAATAAGTATATATACCGTATTTGCCGGTGTATTGGTCGACCTTTTTCGATCCAAAATCGACCGAAAAAAATCGACCTCGACTTATACACCGAGTCATAAAATTTAACTTCGTATTCATCGCTTCAAATGTGATGGTAACCAAGGCCGTTTCTCATGCATCTCATTGTGCGTTGCACTTAGAAAATTTGAACCGGGCGGCGTGCGCGAGTGCGCGGCCCGCTGGAAGTCGAATGAGGCGCCGCGACCACCTCCGCGGTGCTTATAAACAGCCGATCCGCTCGGCGGGGGCTATTTTCGGCCACTTGGCTCGTGCGCACGGCCTCCCGGATGTGCCGGGCGGGTGCGCGAGCTCGCCGGCCGCCGGAAGTCGAATGAGGCGCCGCGACCACCTCCGCGGTGCTTATAAACAGCCGATCCGCTCGGCGGGGGCTATTTTCGGCCACTTGGCTCGTGCGCACGGCCTCCCGGATGTGCCGGGCGGGTGCGCGATCTCGCCGGCCGCTGGAAGTCGAATGAGGCGCCGCGACCACCTCCGCGGTGCTTATAAACAGCCGATCCGCTCGGCGGGGGCTATTTTCGGCCACTTGGCTCGTGCGCACGGCCTCCCGGATGTGCCGGGCGGGTGCGCGAGCTCGCCGGCCGCTGGAAGTCGAATGAGGCGCCGCGACCACCTCCGCGGTGCTTATAAACTGCCGATCCGCTCGGCGGGGGGTATTTTCGGCCACTTGGCTCGTGCGCACGGCCTCCCGGATGTGCCGGGCGGGTGCGCGAGCTCGCCGGCCG
The DNA here is from genome assembly GCF_024217435.2 of Syngnathus scovelli. NCBI lineage: Eukaryota > Metazoa > Chordata > Actinopteri > Syngnathiformes > Syngnathidae > Syngnathus > Syngnathus scovelli. The sequence goes on from NW_026061640.1 coordinate 31,494, forward strand.
CTTGAAGTCGAATGAGGCGCCGCGACCACCTCCGCGGTGCTTATAAACAGCCGATCCGCTCGGCGGGGGCTATTTTCGAGGCGCCGCGATCTCCTCCGCGGTGCTTTTAAAGTGCCGATCCGCTCGGCTTGGAGCTATTTCCGGCCTCCCGTTGGTGCCGGGCGGCGTGCGCGAGCTCGCCGGCCGCGATCTCCTCCGCGGTGCTTATAAACAGCAGCATGCGCACGGCCTCCCAGAATTTGAACACATTTCGTCAATAAATTTCGCATATTGAATTTTGAAGTTTAATATAATGCAACAATTGAGCTCGACTTATACAAAGGATATATCATAAAATCGTAAATTTCCGTCGAATTTTAGGGGGTCGACTTATACACCGAGTCGACCTGTACACCGGCAAATACGGTAAATACGATTAAATAAAATGATACGACTGGCATAAAAACAAATATAAACCACATAAAAATAAAAGTCACCATTACGTTGAATTATTGGGAGCACCGAGCTTGTTTCTCAGAAACGAGCCGGTCCCATCCAGGCGTAATCGGAGACAATGAAACCCGAAGTGGTTAAAGTTTGTCTTTTAATGCAGGATGCTTGGTCTCCATGTGCCGAAGCAGTTTTGAAGGCTTCATTGGCTCGCTCGCTAGTTTCAGGGGCGATTGTGTCTATAAAATGCAAAATGTTGGGTCACCTCACGGCTTACGGCCATACTACCCTGAGAACGCCCGATCTCGTCCGATCTCGGAAGCTAAGCAGGGTCGGGCCTGGTTAGTACTTGGATGGGAGACCGCCTGGGAATACCAGGTGCTGTAAGCTTTTTCTTTTTCTTATGTGCACTTCAATCGTTTAAGAAGCTATTTTTTACAACACCCATCACGAATGGCATCCGGAAACAGCAAGCCTAATTTAAACTCCGACATTGAAACTATAACACGAGTTTGAAAGCTATATTATGTGGTGACATCCACAGCATTGTAGTTAAATTTTTTACCGCTAGAGAGCAGACTATGTACAGTGAGCATGGCTCCCTGTGAACTCAAAGCAGCAGGCTTGACTTGTAAAAGAACCCAACACAACACTTCCATGAAGTGTTTTTAAACTTTTCAAGGCATTTATTTTGATTCAGCAAAATGCAGGTCGCAACGGCAAATTCGTGCTACCGCATAAAAAGCTGTCAATAACTTTTTATGATAGCCATGTTTCCAGAAAACACCAAAAGCCTTGGAAGAAAGACTGTTTCGGCCCTGGTTGTAAAAAAAACAAAAAAAAACAAAAGTGAAGGGTGACCGTCCGGGAATACCAGGTGCTGAAAGCCTTTTTTTTTTTTTTTTTTCCCACGTCAATTGTGAAAGGAAACTTTTACCACAGCCATCAAGTCCCGCCGCTGCTTGGCATGGTTTCAGGGGCGATTGTGTCTATAAAATGAAAAATTCTGAGCGGTCTCACGGCTTACGGCCATACTACCCTGAGAGCGCCCGATCTCGTCCGATCTCGGAGGCTAAGCAGGGTCGGGCCTGGTTAGTACTTGGATGGGAGACCGCCTGGGAATACCAGTTACCGTAAGCTTTTTTTTTTTTTTTTTTTTCTTATGTGCACTTCAATCGTTTAAGCCAAGAACTTTTTACAGCACCCATCAAGAATGGCATTCGGAAACTGCAAGCCTAGTTTGAACTCCGACACTGAAACTACAACACGAGTTTAAAACCTACATTGTGTGGCGACAGCCATAGCATTGCAGTTCACGTTTTTACCGCTAGAGGACAGACTATGTACAGTGAATAAAGAGCATGGCTCCCTGTGAACTCAAAGCAGCAGTCTTTACTTGTAAAAGATCCCAGCACAACACATTGTGCTTCCATGTAGTGTTTTTACCTTTTTCATGACATTTATTTTGATACAGCCAAATGCAGGTTTTGTGCACTTCACTTTTCCGTTGGGCATTCGCGTAGAACCCTATTCCAGTTACGGCCAGATTCTTTTAGACTAGTGGTACCCAAACTTTCTTGCGCCACGGACCGGCTACGCGTCAGAAATATTTTTGCGGACCTGCCTTTATATATATAAATAAACAATAAATCTATATAAATAAATACTACATTTATAATAAGTATATATACCGTATTTGCCGGTGTATTGGTCGACCTTTTTCGATCCAAAATCGACCGAAAAAAATCGACCTCGACTTATACACCGAGTCATAAAATTTAACTTCGTATTCATCGCTTCAAATGTGATGGTAACCAAGGCCGTTTCTCATGCATCTCATTGTGCGTTGCACTTAGAAAATTTGAACCGGGCGGCGTGCGCGAGTGCGCGGCCCGCTGGAAGTCGAATGAGGCGCCGCGACCACCTCCGCGGTGCTTATAAACAGCCGATCCGCTCGGCGGGGGCTATTTTCGGCCACTTGGCTCGTGCGCACGGCCTCCCGGATGTGCCGGGCGGGTGCGCGAGCTCGCCGGCCGCCGGAAGTCGAATGAGGCGCCGCGACCACCTCCGCGGTGCTTATAAACAGCCGATCCGCTCGGCGGGGGCTATTTTCGGCCACTTGGCTCGTGCGCACGGCCTCCCGGATGTGCCGGGCGGGTGCGCGATCTCGCCGGCCGCTGGAAGTCGAATGAGGCGCCGCGACCACCTCCGCGGTGCTTATAAACAGCCGATCCGCTCGGCGGGGGCTATTTTCGGCCACTTGGCTCGTGCGCACGGCCTCCCGGATGTGCCGGGCGGGTGCGCGAGCTCGCCGGCCGCTGGAAGTCGAATGAGGCGCCGCGACCACCTCCGCGGTGCTTATAAACTGCCGATCCGCTCGGCGGGGGGTATTTTCGGCCACTTGGCTCGTGCGCACGGCCTCCCGGATGTGCCGGGCGGGTGCGCGAGCTCGCCGGCCGCTTGAAGTCGAATGAGGCGCCGCGACCACCTCCGCGGTGCTTATAAACAGCCGATCCGCTCGGCGGGGGCTATTTTCGAGGCGCCGCGATCTCCTCCGCGGTGCTTTTAAAGTGCCGATCCGCTCGGCTTGGAGCTATTTCCGGCCTCCCGTTGGTGCCGGGCGGCGTGCGCGAGCTCGCCGGCCGCGATCTCCTCCGCGGTGCTTATAAACAGCAGCATGCGCACGGCCTCCCAGAATTTGAACACATTTCGTCAATAAATTTCGCATATTGAATTTTGAAGTTTAATATAATGCAACAATTGAGCTCGACTTATACAAAGGATATATCATAAAATCGTAAATTTCCGTCGAATTTTAGGGGGTCGACTTATACACCGAGTCGACCTGTACACCGGCAAATACGGTAAATACGATTAAATAAAATGATACGACTGGCATAAAAACAAATATAAACCACATAAAAATAAAAGTCACCATTACGTTGAATTATTGGGAGCACCGAGCTTGTTTCTCAGAAACGAGCCGGTCCCATCCAGGCGTAATCGGAGACAATGAAACCCGAAGTGGTTAAAGTTTGTCTTTTAATGCAGGATGCTTGGTCTCCATGTGCCGAAGCAGTTTTGAAGGCTTCATTGGCTCGCTCGCTAGTTTCAGGGGCGATTGTGTCTATAAAATGCAAAATGTTGGGTCACCTCACGGCTTACGGCCATACTACCCTGAGAACGCCCGATCTCGTCCGATCTCGGAAGCTAAGCAGGGTCGGGCCTGGTTAGTACTTGGATGGGAGACCGCCTGGGAATACCAGGTGCTGTAAGCTTTTTCTTTTTCTTATGTGCACTTCAATCGTTTAAGAAGCTATTTTTTACAACACCCATCACGAATGGCATCCGGAAACAGCAAGCCTAATTTAAACTCCGACATTGAAACTATAACACGAGTTTGAAAGCTATATTATGTGGTGACATCCACAGCATTGTAGTTAAATTTTTTACCGCTAGAGAGCAGACTATGTACAGTGAGCATGGCTCCCTGTGAACTCAAAGCAGCAGGCTTGACTTGTAAAAGAACCCAACACAACACTTCCATGAAGTGTTTTTAAACTTTTCAAGGCATTTATTTTGATTCAGCAAAATGCAGGTCGCAACGGCAAATTCGTGCTACCGCATAAAAAGCTGTCAATAACTTTTTATGATAGCCATGTTTCCAGAAAACACCAAAAGCCTTGGAAGAAAGACTGTTTCGGCCCTGGTTGTAAAAAAAACAAAAAAAAACAAAAGTGAAGGGTGACCGTCCGGGAATACCAGGTGCTGAAAGCCTTTTTTTTTTTTTTTTTTCCCACGTCAATTGTGAAAGGAAACTTTTACCACAGCCATCAAGTCCCGCCGCTGCTTGGCATGGTTTCAGGGGCGATTGTGTCTATAAAATGAAAAATTCTGAGCGGTCTCACGGCTTACGGCCATACTACCCTGAGAGCGCCCGATCTCGTCCGATCTCGGAGGCTAAGCAGGGTCGGGCCTGGTTAGTACTTGGATGGGAGACCGCCTGGGAATACCAGTTACCGTAAGCTTTTTTTTTTTTTTTTTTTTTTCTTATGTGCACTTCAATCGTTTAAGCCAAGAACTTTTTACAGCACCCATCAAGAATGGCATTCGGAAACTGCAAGCCTAGTTTGAACTCCGACACTGAAACTACAACACGAGTTTAAAACCTACATTGTGTGGCGACAGCCATAGCATTGCAGTTCACGTTTTTACCGCTAGAGGACAGACTATGTACAGTGAATAAAGAGCATGGCTCCCTGTGAACTCAAAGCAGCAGTCTTTACTTGTAAAAGATCCCAGCACAACACATTGTGCTTCCATGTAGTGTTTTTACCTTTTTCATGACATTTATTTTGATACAGCCAAATGCAGGTTTTGTGCACTTCACTTTTCCGTTGGGCATTCGCGTAGAACCCTATTCCAGTTACGGCCAGATTCTTTTAGACTAGTGGTACCCAAACTTTCTTGCGCCACGGACCGGCTACGCGTCAGAAATATTTTTGCGGACCTGCCTTTATATATATAAATAAACAATAAATCGATATAAATAAATACTACATTTATAATGAATATATATAAATAGGATTAAATAAAATGATACGACTGGCATAAAAACAAATATAAACCACATAAAAATAAAAGTCACCATTACGTTGAATTATTGGGAGCACCGAGCTTGTTTCTCAGAAACGAGCCGGTCCCATCCAGGCGTAATCGGAGACAATGAAACCCGAAGTGGTTAAGGTTTGTCTTTTAATGCAGGATGCTTGGTCTCCATGTGCCGAAGCAGTTTTGAAGGCTTCATTGGCTCGCTCGCTAGTTTCAGGGGCGATTGTGTCTATAAAATGCAAAATGTTGGGTCCCCTCACGCCTTACGGCCATACTACCCTGAGAACGCCCGATCTCGTCCGATCTCGGAAGCTAAGCAGGGTCGGGCCTGGTTAGTACTTGGATGGGAGACCGCCTGGGAATACCAGGTGCTGTAAGCTTTTTCTTTTTCTTATGTGCACTTCAATCGTTTAAGAAGCTATTTTTTACAACACCCATCACGAATGGCATCCGGAAACAGCAAGCCTAATTTAAACTCCGACATTGAAACTATAACACGAGTTTGAAAGCTATATTATGTGGTGACATCCACAGCATTGTAGTTAAATTTTTTACCGCTAGAGAGCAGACTATGTACAGTGAGCATGGCTCCCTGTGAACTCAAAGCAGCAGGCTTGACTTGTAAAAGAACCCAACACAACACTTCCATGAAGTGTTTTTAAACTTTTCAAGGCATTTATTTTGATTCAGCAAAATGCAGGTCGCAACGGCAAATTCGTGCTACCGCATAAAAAGCTGTCAATAACTTTTCATGATAGCCATGTTTCCAGAAAACACCAAAAGCCTTGGAAGAAAGACTGTTTCGGCCCTGGTTGTAAAAAAAACAAAAAAAAAACAAAAGTGAAGGGTGACCGTCCGGGAATACCAGGTGCTGAAAGCCTTTTTTTTTTTTTTTTTTTTCCCACGTCAATTGTGAAAGGAAACTTTTACCACAGCCATCAAGTTCCGCCGCTGCTTGGCATGGTTTCAGGGGCGATTGTGTCTATAAAATGAAAAATTCTGAGCGGTCTCACGGCTTACGGCCATACTACCCTGAGAGCGCCCGATCTCGTCCGATCTCGGAGGCTAAGCAGGGTCGGGCCTGGTTAGTACTTGGATGGGAGACCGCCTGGGAATACCAGTTACCGTAAGCTTTTTTTTTTTTTTTTTTTTCTTATGTGCACTTCAATCGTTTAAGCCAAGAACTTTTTACAGCACCCATCAAGAATGGCATTCGGAAACTGCAAGCCTAGTTTGAACTCCGACACTGAAACTACAACACGAGTTTAAAACCTACATTGTGTGGCGACAGCCATAGCATTGCAGTTCACGTTTTTACCGCTAGAGGACAGACTATGTACAGTGAATAAAGAGCATGGCTCCCTGTGAACTCAAAGCAGCAGTCTTTACTTGTAAAAGATCCCAGCACAACACATTGTGCTTCCATGTAGTGTTTTTACCTTTTTCATGACATTTATTTTGATACAGCCAAATGCAGGTTTTGTGCACTTCACTTTTCCGTTGGGCATTCGCGTAGAACCCTATTCCAGTTACGGCCAGATTCTTTTAGACTAGTGGTACCCAAACTTTCTTGCGCCACGGACCGGCTACGCGTCAGAAATATTTTTGCGGACCTGCCTTTATATATATAAATAAACAATAAATCTATATAAATAAATACTACATTTATAATAAGTATATATACCGTATTTGCCGGTGTATTGGTCGACCTTTTTCGATCCAAAATCGACCGAAAAAAATCGACCTCGACTTATACACCGAGTCATAAAATTTAACTTCGTATTCATCGCTTCAAATGTGATGGTAACCAAGGCCGTTTCTCATGCATCTCATTGTGCGTTGCACTTAGAAAATTTGAACCGGGCGGCGTGCGCGAGTGCGCGGCCCGCTGGAAGTCGAATGAGGCGCCGCGACCACCTCCGCGGTGCTTATAAACAGCCGATCCGCTCGGCGGGGGCTATTTTCGGCCACTTGGCTCGTGCGCACGGCCTCCCGGATGTGCCGGGCGGGTGCGCGAGCTCGCCGGCCGCCGGAAGTCGAATGAGGCGCCGCGACCACCTCCGCGGTGCTTATAAACAGCCGATCCGCTCGGCGGGGGCTATTTTCGGCCACTTGGCTCGTGCGCACGGCCTCCCGGATGTGCCGGGCGGGTGCGCGATCTCGCCGGCCGCTGGAAGTCGAATGAGGCGCCGCGACCACCTCCGCGGTGCTTATAAACAGCCGATCCGCTCGGCGGGGGCTATTTTCGGCCACTTGGCTCGTGCGCACGGCCTCCCGGATGTGCCGGGCGGGTGCGCGAGCTCGCCGGCCGCTGGAAGTCGAATGAGGCGCCGCGACCACCTCCGCGGTGCTTATAAACTGCCGATCCGCTCGGCGGGGGGTATTTTCGGCCACTTGGCTCGTGCGCACGGCCTCCCGGATGTGCCGGGCGGGTGCGCGAGCTCGCCGGCCGCTTGAAGTCGAATGAGGCGCCGCGACCACCTCCGCGGTGCTTATAAACAGCCGATCCGCTCGGCGGGGGCTATTTTCGAGGCGCCGCGATCTCCTCCGCGGTGCTTTTAAAGTGCCGATCCGCTCGGCTTGGAGCTATTTCCGGCCTCCCGTTGGTGCCGGGCGGCGTGCGCGAGCTCGCCGGCCGCGATCTCCTCCGCGGTGCTTATAAACAGCAGCATGCGCACGGCCTCCCAGAATTTGAACACATTTCGTCAATAAATTTCGCATATTGAATTTTGAAGTTTAATATAATGCAACAATTGAGCTCGACTTATACAAAGGATATATCATAAAATCGTAAATTTCCGTCGAATTTTAGGGGGTCGACTTATACACCGAGTCGACCTGTACACCGGCAAATACGGTAAATACGATTAAATAAAATGATACGACTGGCATAAAAACAAATATAAACCACATAAAAATAAAAGTCACCATTACGTTGAATTATTGGGAGCACCGAGCTTGTTTCTCAGAAACGAGCCGGTCCCATCCAGGCGTAATCGGAGACAATGAAACCCGAAGTGGTTAAAGTTTGTCTTTTAATGCAGGATGCTTGGTCTCCATGTGCCGAAGCAGTTTTGAAGGCTTCATTGGCTCGCTCGCTAGTTTCAGGGGCGATTGTGTCTATAAAATGCAAAATGTTGGGTCACCTCACGGCTTACGGCCATACTACCCTGAGAACGCCCGATCTCGTCCGATCTCGGAAGCTAAGCAGGGTCGGGCCTGGTTAGTACTTGGATGGGAGACCGCCTGGGAATACCAGGTGCTGTAAGCTTTTTCTTTTTCTTATGTGCACTTCAATCGTTTAAGAAGCTATTTTTTACAACACCCATCACGAATGGCATCCGGAAACAGCAAGCCTAATTTAAACTCCGACATTGAAACTATAACACGAGTTTGAAAGCTATATTATGTGGTGACATCCACAGCATTGTAGTTAAATTTTTTACCGCTAGAGAGCAGACTATGTACAGTGAGCATGGCTCCCTGTGAACTCAAAGCAGCAGGCTTGACTTGTAAAAGAACCCAACACAACACTTCCATGAAGTGTTTTTAAACTTTTCAAGGCATTTATTTTGATTCAGCAAAATGCAGGTCGCAACGGCAAATTCGTGCTACCGCATAAAAAGCTGTCAATAACTTTTTATGATAGCCATGTTTCCAGAAAACACCAAAAGCCTTGGAAGAAAGACTGTTTCGGCCCTGGTTGTAAAAAAAACAAAAAAAAACAAAAGTGAAGGGTGACCGTCCGGGAATACCAGGTGCTGAAAGCCTTTTTTTTTTTTTTTTTTCCCACGTCAATTGTGAAAGGAAACTTTTACCACAGCCATCAAGTCCCGCCGCTGCTTGGCATGGTTTCAGGGGCGATTGTGTCTATAAAATGAAAAATTCTGAGCGGTCTCACGGCTTACGGCCATACTACCCTGAGAGCGCCTGATCTCGTCCGATCTCGGAGGCTAAGCAGGGTCGGGCCTGGTTAGTACTTGGATGGGAGACCGCCTGGGAATACCAGTTACCGTAAGCTTTTTTTTTTTTTTTTTTTTCTTATGTGCACTTCAATCGTTTAAGCCAAGAACTTTTTACAGCACCCATCAAGAATGGCATTCGGAAACTGCAAGCCTAGTTTGAACTCCGACACTGAAACTACAACACGAGTTTAAAACCTACATTGTGTGGCGACAGCCATAGCATTGCAGTTCACGTTTTTACCGCTAGAGGACAGACTATGTACAGTGAATAAAGAGCATGGCTCCCTGTGAACTCAAAGCAGCAGTCTTTACTTGTAAAAGATCCCAGCACAACACATTGTGCTTCCATGTAGTGTTTTTACCTTTTTCATGACATTTATTTTGATACAGCCAAATGCAGGTTTTGTGCACTTCACTTTTCCGTTGGGCATTCGCGTAGAACCCTATTCCAGTTACGGCCAGATTCTTTTAGACTAGTGGTACCCAAACTTTCTTGCGCCACGGACCGGCTACGCGTCAGAAATATTTTTGCGGACCTGCCTTTATATATATAAATAAACAATAAATCGATATAAATAAATACTACATTTATAATGAATATATATAAATAGGATTAAATAAAATGATACGACTGGCATAAAAACAAATATAAACCACATAAAAATAAAAGTCACCATTACGTTGAATTATTGGGAGCACCGAGCTTGTTTCTCAGAAACGAGCCGGTCCCATCCAGGCGTAATCGGAGACAATGAAACCCGAAGTGGTTAAGGTTTGTCTTTTAATGCAGGATGCTTGGTCTCCATGTGCCGAAGCAGTTTTGAAGGCTTCATTGGCTCGCTCGCTAGTTTCAGGGGCGATTGTGTCTATAAAATGCAAAATGTTGGGTCCCCTCACGCCTTACGGCCATACTACCCTGAGAACGCCCGATCTCGTCCGATCTCGGAAGCTAAGCAGGGTCGGGCCTGGTTAGTACTTGGATGGGAGACCGCCTGGGAATACCAGGTGCTGTAAGCTTTTTCTTTTTCTTATGTGCACTTCAATCGTTTAAGAAGCTATTTTTTACAACACCCATCACGAATGGCATCCGGAAACAGCAAGCCTAATTTAAACTCCGACATTGAAACTATAACACGAGTTTGAAAGCTATATTATGTGGTGACATCCACAGCATTGTAGTTAAATTTTTTACCGCTAGAGAGCAGACTATGTACAGTGAGCATGGCTACCTGTGAACTCAAAGCAGCAGGCTTGACTTGTAAAAGAACCCAACACAACACTTCCATGAAGTGTTTTTAAACTTTTCAAGGCATTTATTTTGATTCAGCAAAATGCAGGTCGCAACGGCAAATTCGTGCTACCGCATAAAAAGCTGTCAATAACTTTTCATGATAGCCATGTTTCCAGAAAACACCAAAAGCCTTGGAAGAAAGACTGTTTCGGCCCTGGTTGTAAAAAAAACAAAAAAAAAACAAAAGTGAAGGGTGACCGTCCGGGAATACCAGGTGCTGAAAGCCTTTTTTTTTTTTTTTTTTTTCCCACGTCAATTGTGAAAGGAAACTTTTACCACAGCCATCAAGTTCCGCCGCTGCTTGGCATGGTTTCAGGGGCGATTGTGTCTATAAAATGAAAAATTCTGAGCGGTCTCACGGCTTACGGCCATACTACCCTGAGAGCGCCCGATCTCGTCCGATCTCGGAGGCTAAGCAGGGTCGGGCCTGGTTAGTACTTGGATGGGAGACCGCCTGGGAATACCAGTTACCGTAAGCTTTTTTTTTTTTTTTTTTTTTCTTATGTGCACTTCAATCGTTTAAGCCAAGAACTTTTTACAGCACCCATCAAGAATGGCATTCGGAAACTGCAAGCCTAGTTTGAACTCCGACACTGAAACTACAACACGAGTTTAAAACCTACATTGTGTGGCGACAGCCATAGCATTGCAGTTCACGTTTTTACCGCTAGAGGACAGACTATGTACAGTGAATAAAGAGCATGGCTCCCTGTGAACTCAAAGCAGCAGTCTTTACTTGTAAAAGATCCCAGCACAACACATTGTGCTTCCATGTAGTGTTTTTACCTTTTTCATGACATTTATTTTGATACAGCCAAATGCAGGTTTTGTGCACTTCACTTTTCCGTTGGGCATTCGCGTAGAACCCTATTCCAGTTACGGCCAGATTCTTTTAGACTAGTGGTACCCAAACTTTCTTGCGCCACGGACCGGCTACGCGTCAGAAATATTTTTGCGGACCTGCCTTTATATATATAAATAAACAATAAATCTATATAAATAAATACTACATTTATAATAAATATATATAAATAGGATTAAATAAAATGATACGACTGGCATAAAAACAAATATAAACCACATAAAAATAAAAGTCACCATTACGTTGAATTATTGGGAGCACCGAGCTTGTTTCTCAGAAACGAGCCGGTCCCATCCAGGCGTAATCGGAGACAATGAAACCCAAAGTGGTTAAGGTTTGTCTTTTAATGCAGGATGCTTGGTCTCCATGTGCCGAAGCAGTTTTGAAGGCTTCATTGGCTCGCTCGCTAGTTTCAGGGGCGATTGTGTCTATAAAATGCAAAATGTTGGGTCACCTCACGGCTTACGGCCATACTACCCTGAGAACGCCCGATCTCGTCCGATCTCGGAAGCTAAGCAGGGTCGGGCCTGGTTAGTACTTGGATGGGAGACCGCCTGGGAATACCAGGTGCTGTAAGCTTTTTCTTTTTCTTATGTGCACTTCAATCGTTTAAGAAGCTATTTTTTACAACACCCATCACGAATGGCATCCGGAAACAGCAAGCCTAATTTAAACTCCGACATTGAAACTATAACACGAGTTTGAAAGCTATATTATGTGGTGACATCCACAGCATTGTAGTTAAATTTTTTACCGCTAGAGAGCAGACTATGTACAGTGAGCATGGCTCCCTGTGAACTCAAAGCAGCAGGCTTGACTTGTAAAAGAACCCAACACAACACTTCCATGAAGTGTTTTTAAACTTTTCAAGGCATTTATTTTGATTCAGCAAAATGCAGGTCGCAACGGCAAATTCGTGCTACCGCATAAAAAGCTGTCAATAACTTTTCATGATAGCCATGTTTCCAGAAAACACCAAAAGCCTTGGAAGAAAGACTGTTTCGGCCCTGGTTGTAAAAAAAAACAAAAAAAAACAAAAGGGAAGGGTGACCGTCCGGGAATACCAGGTGCTGAAAGCCTTTTTTTTTTTTTTTTTCCCACGTCAATTGTGAAAGGAAACTTTTACCACAGCCATCAAGTCCCGCCGCTGCTTGGCATGGTTTCAGGGGCGATTGTGTCTATAAAATGAAAAATTCTGAGCGGTCTCACGGCTTACGGCCATACTACCCTGAGAGCGCCCGATCTCGTCCGATCTCGGATGCTAAGCAGGGTCGGGCCTGGTTAGTACTTGGATGGGAGACCGCCTGGGAATACCAGTTACCGTAGGCTTTTTTTTTTTTTTTCTTATGTGCACTTCAATCGTTTAAGCCAAGAACTTTTTACAGCACCCATCAAGAATGGCATTCGGAAACTGCAAGCCTAGTTTGAACTCCGACACTGAAACTACAACACGAGTTTAAAACCTACATTGTGTGGCGACAGCCATAGCATTGCAGTTCACGTTTTTACCGCTAGAGGACAGACTATGTACAGTGAATAAAGAGCATGGCTCCCTGTGAACTCAAAGCAGCAGTCTTTACTTGTAAAAGATCCCAGCACAACACATTGTGCTTCCATGTAGTGTTTTTACCTTTTTCATGACATTTATTTTGATACAGCCAAATGCAGGTTTTGTGCACTTCACTTTTCCGTTGGGCATTCGCGTAGAACCCTATTCCAGTTACGGCCAGATTCTTTTAGACTAGTGGTACCCAAACTTTCTTGCGCCACGGACCGGCTACGCGTCAGAAATATTTTTGCGGACCTGCCTTTATATATATAAATAAACAATAAATCGATATAAATAAATACTACATTTATAATAAATATATATAAATAGGATTAAATAAAATGATACGACTGGCATAAAAACAAATATAAACCACATAAAAATAAAAGTCACCATTACGTTGAATTATTGGGAGCACCGAGCTTGTTTCTCAGAAACGAGCCGGTCCCATCCAGGCGTAATCGGAGACAATGAAACCCGAAGTGGTTAAGGTTTGTCTTTTAATGCAGGATGCTTGGTCTCCATGTGCCGAAGCAGTTTTGAAGGCTTCATTGGCTCGCTCGCTAGTTTCAGGGGCGATTGTGTCTATAAAATGCAAAATGTTGGGTCACCTCACGGCTTACGGCCATACTACCCTGAGAACGCCCGATCTCGTCCGATCTCGGAAGCTAAGCAGGGTCGGGCCTGGTTAGTACTTGGATGGGAGACCGCCTGGGAATACCAGGTGCTGTAAGCTTTTTCTTTTTCTTATGTGCACTTCAATCGTTTAAGAAGCTATTTTTTACAACACCCATCACGAA
>NW_026061640.1:50000-62500 GCF_024217435.2 Syngnathus scovelli
GTGCGCACGGCCTCCCGGATGTGCCGGGCGGGTGCGCGAGCTCGCCGGCCGCTGGAAGTCGAATGAGGCGCCGCGACCACCTCCGCGGTGCTTATAAACAGCCGATCCGCTCGGCGGGGGCTATTTTCGGCCACTTGGCTCGTGCGCACGGCCTCCCGGATGTGCCGGGCGGGTGCGCGAGCTCCCCGGCCGCTGGAAGTCGAATGAGGCGCCGCGACCACCTCCGCGGTGCTTATAAACAGCCGATCCGCTCGGCGGGGGCTATTTTCGGCCACTTGGCTCGTGCGCACGGCCTCCCGGAGTTGCCGGGCGGGTGCGCGAGCTCGCCGGCCGCTGGAAGTCGAATGAGGCGCCGCGACCACCTCCGCGGTGCTTACAAACAGCCGATCCGCTCGGCGGGGGCTATTTTCGTCCACTTGGCTCGTGCGCACGGCCTCCCGGATGTGCCGGGCGGGTGCGCGAGCTCGCCGGCCGCTGGAAGTCGAATGAGGCGCCGCGCCCACCTCCGCGGTGCTTATAAACAGCCGATCCGCTCGGCGGGGGCTATTTTCGGCCACTTGGCTCGTGCGCACGGCCTCCCGGATGTGCCGGGCGGGTGCGCGAGCTCGCCGGCCGCCGGAAGTCGAATGAGGCGCCGCGACCACCTCCGCGGTGCTTATAAACAGCCGATCCGCTCGGCGGGGGCTATTTTCGGCCACTTGGCTCGTGCGCACGGCCTCCCGGATGTGCCGGGCGGGTGCGCGATCTCGCCGGCCGCTGGAAGTCGAATGAGGCGCCGCGACCACCTCCGCGGTGCTTATAAACAGCCGATCCGCTCGGCGGGGGCTATTTTCGGCCACTTGGCTCGTGCGCACGGCCTCCCGGATGTGCCGGGCGGGTGCGCGAGCTCGCCGGCCGCTGGAAGTCGAATGAGGCGCCGCGACCACCTCCGCGGTGCTTATAAACTGCCGATCCGCTCGGCGGGGGCTATTTTCGGCCACTTGGCTCGTGCGCACGGCCTCCCGGATGTGCCGGGCGGGTGCGCGAGCTCGCCGGCCGCTGGAAGTCCAATGAGGCGCCGCGATCTCCTCCGCGGTGCTTTTAAAGTGCCGATCCGCTCGGCTTGGAGCTATTTCCGGCCTCCCGTTGGTGCCGGGCGGCGTGCGCGAGCTCGCCGGCCGCGATCTCCTCCGCGGTGCTTATAAACAGCAGCATGCGCACGGCCTCCAGGAATTTGAACACATTTCGTCAATAAATTTCGCATATTGAATTTTGAAGTTTAATATAATGCAACAATTGAGCTCGACTTATACAAAGGATATATCATAAAATCGTAAATTTCCGTCGAATTTTAGGGGGTCGACTTATACACCGAGTCGACCTGTACACCGGCAAATACGGTAAATACGATTAAATAAAATGATACGACTGGCATAAAAACAAATATAAACCACATAAAAATAAAAGTCACCATTACGTTGAATTATTGGGAGCACCGAGCTTGTTTCTCAGAAACGAGCCGGTCCCATCCAGGCGTAATCGGAGACAATGAAACCCGAAGTGGTTAAGGTTTGTCTTTTAATGCAGGATGCTTGGTCTCCATGTGCCGAAGCAGTTTTGAAGGCTTCATTGGCTCGCTCGCTAGTTTCAGGGGCGATTGTGTCTATAAAATGCAAAATGTTGGGTCACCTCACGGCTTACGGCCATACTACCCTGAGAACGCCCGATCTCGTCCGATCTCGGAAGCTAAGCAGGGTCGGGCCTGGTTAGTACTTGGATGGGAGACCGCCTGGGAATACCAGGTGCTGTAAGCTTTTTCTTTTTCTTATGTGCACTTCAATCGTTTAAGAAGCTATTTTTTACAACACCCATCACGAATGGCATCCGGAAACAGCAAGCCTAATTTAAACTCCGACATTGAAACTATAACACGAGTTTGAAAGCTATATTATGTGGTGACATCCACAGCATTGTAGTTAAATTTTTTACCGCTAGAGAGCAGACTATGTACAGTGAGCATGGCTCCCTGTGAACTCAAAGCAGCAGGCTTGACTTGTAAAAGAACCCAACACAACACTTCCATGAAGTGTTTTTAAACTTTTTAAGGCATTTATTTTGATTCTGCAAAATGCAGGTCGCAACGGCAAATTCGTGCTACCGCATAAAAAGCTGTCAATAACTTTTCATGATAGCCATGTTTCCAGAAAACACCAAAAGCCTTGGAAGAAAGACTGTTTCGGCCCTGGTTGTAAAAAAAAACAAAAAAAAAACAAAAGGGAAGGGTGACCGTCCGGGAATACCAGGTGCTGAAAGCCTTTTTTTTTTTTTTTTTTTCCCACGTCAATTGTGAAAGGAAACTTTTACCACAGCCATCAAGTCCCGCCGCTGCTTGGCATGGTTTCAGGGGCGATTGTGTCTATAAAATGAAAAATTCTGAGCGGTCCCACGGCTTACGGCCATACTGCCCTGAGAGCGCCCGATCTCGTCCGATCTCGGAGGCTAAGCAGGGTCGGGCCTGGTTAGTACTTGGATGGGAGACCGCCTGGGAATACCAGTTACCGTAAGCTTTTTTTTTTTTTTTTTTTTTTCTTATGTGCACTTCAATCGTTTAAGCCAAGAACATTTTACAGCACCCATCAAGAATGGCATTCGGAAACTGCAAGCCTAGTTTGAACTCCGACACTGAAACTACAACACGAGTTTAAAACCTACATTGTGTGGCGACAGCCATAGCATTGCAGTTCACGTTTTTACCGCTAGAGGACAGACTATGTACAGTGAATAAAGAGCATGGCTCCCTGTGAACTCAAAGCAGCAGTCTTTACTTGTAAAAGATCCCAGCACAACACATTGTGCTTCCATGTAGTGTTTTTACCTTTTTCATGACATTTATTTTGATACAGCCAAATGCAGGTTTTGTGCACTTCACTTTTCCGTTGGGCATTCGCGTAGAACCCTATTCCAGTTACGGCCAGATTATTTTAGACTAGTGGTCCCCAAACTTTCTTGCGCCACGGACCGGCTACGCGTCAGAAATATTTTTGCGGACCTGCCTTTATATATATAAATAAACAATAAATCTATATAAATAAATACTACATTTATAATAAATATATATAAATAGGATTAAATAAAATGATACGACTGGCATAAAAACAAATATAAACCACATAAAAATAAAAGTCACCATTACGTTGAATTATTGGGAGCACCGAGCTTGTTTCTCAGAAACGAGCCGGTCCCATCCAGGCGTAATCGGAGACAATGAAACCCAAAGTGGTTAAGGTTTGTCTTTTAATGCAGGATTCCTGGTCTCCATGTGCCGAAGCAGTTTTGAAGGCTTCATTGGCTTGCTCGCTAGTTTCAGGGGCGATTGTGTCTATAAAATGCAAAATGTTGGGTCACCTCACGGCTTACGGCCATACTACCCTGAGAACGCCTGATCTCGTCTGATCTCGGAAGCTCAGCAGGGTCGGGCCTGGTTAGTACTTGGATGGGAGACTGGGAATACCAGGTGCTGTAAGCTTTTTCTTTTTCTTATGTGCACTTCAAGCTCTTTTTTTTTTTTTTTCTTATGTGCACTTCAATCGTTTAAGCCAAGAACTTTTTACAGCACCCATCACGAATGGCATTCGGAAACTGCAAGCCTAGTTTGAACTCCGACACTGAAACTACAACACGAGTTAAAAACCTCTATGTACAGTGAATAAAGAGCATGGCTCCCTGTGAACTCAAAGCAGCAGTCTTTACTTGTAAAAGAACCCAGCACAACACATTGCGCTTCCATGTAGTGTTTTTACCTTTTTCATGACATTTATTTTGATACAGCCAAATGCAGGTTTTTTGCACTTTACTTTTCCGTTGGGCATTCGCGTAGAACCCTATTCCAGTTACGGCCAGATTCTTTTAGACTAGTGGTCCCCAACCTTTCTTGCGCCACGGACCGGCTACGCGTCAGAAATATTTTTGCGGACCTGCCTTTATATATATAAATAAACAATAAATCTATATAAATAAATACTACATTTATAATAAGTATATATACCGTATTTGCCGGTGTATTGGTCGACCTTTTTCGATCCAAAATCGACCGAAAAAAATCGACCTCGACTTATAGACCGAGTCATAAAATTTAACTTCGTATTCATCGCTTCAAATGTGATGGTAACCAAGGCCGTTTCTCATGCATCTCATTGTGCGTTGCACTTAGAAAATTTGAACGAGGCGCCGCGACCACCTCCGCGGTGCTTATAAACAGCCGATCCGCTCGGCGGGGGCTATTTTCGGCCACTTGGCTCGTGCGCACGGCCTCCCGGATGTGCCGGGCGGGTGCGCGAGCTCGCCGGCCGCTGGAAGTCGAATGAGGCGCCGCGACCACCTCCGCGGTGCTTATAAACAGCCGATCCGCTCGGCGGGGGCTATTTTCGGCCACTTGGCTCGTGCGCACGGCCTCCCGGATGTGCCGGGCGGGTGCGCGAGCTCGCCGGCCGCTGGAAGTCGAATGAGGCGCCGCGACCACCTCCGCGGTGCTTATAAACAGCCGATCCGCTCGGCGGGGGCTATTTTCGGCCACTTGGCTCGTGCGCACGGCCTCCCGGATGTGCCGGGCGGGTGCGCGAGCTCGCCGGCCGCTGGAAGTCGAATGAGGCGCCGCGACCACCTCCGCGGTGCTTATAAACAGCCGATCCGCTCGGCGGGGGCTATTTTCGGCCACTTGGCTCGTGCGCACGGCCTCCCGGATGTGCCGGGCGGGTGCGCGAGCTCGCCGGCCGCTGGAAGTCGAATGAGGCGCCGCGACCACCTCCGCGGTGCTTATAAACAGCCGATCCGCTCGGCGGGGGCTATTTTCGGCCACTTGGCTCGTGCGCACGGCCTCCCGGATGTGCCGGGCGGGTGCGCGAGCTCGCCGGCCGCTGGAAGTCGAATGAGGCGCCGCGACCACCTCCGCGGTGCTTATAAACAGCCGATCCGCTCGGCGGGGTCTATTTTCGGCCACTTGGCTCGTGCGCACGGCCTCCCGGATGTGCCGGGCGGGTGCGCGAGCTCGCCGGCCGCTGGAAGTCGAATGAGGCGCCGCGACCACCTCCGCGGTGCTTATAAACAGCCGATCCGCTCGGCGGGGGCTATTTTCGGCCACTTGGCTCGTGCGCACGGCCTCCCGGATGTGCCGGGCGGGTGCGCGAGCTCGCCGGCCGCTGGAAGTCGAATGAGGCGCCGCGACCACCTCCGCGGTGCTTATAAACAGCCGATCCGCTCGGCGGGGGCTATTTTCGGCCACTTGGCTCGTGCGCACGGCCTCCCGGATGTGCCGGGCGGGTGCGCGAGCTCGCCGGCCGCTGGAAGTCGAATGAGGCGCCGCGACCACCTCCGCGGTGCTTATAAACAGCCGATCCGCTCGGCGGGGGCTATTTTCGGCCACTTGGCTCGTGCGCACGGCCTCCCGGATGTGCCGGGCGGGTGCGCGAGCTCGCCGGCCGCTGGAAGTCGAATGAGGCGCCGCGACCACCTCCGCGGTGCTTATAAACAGCCGATCCGCTCGGCGGGGGCTATTTTCGGCCACTTGGCTCGTGCGCACGGCCTCTCGGATGTGCCGGGCGGGTGCGCGAGCTCGCCGGCCGCTGGAAGTCGAACGAGGCGCCGCGACCACCTCCGCGGTGCTTACAAACAGCCGATCCGCTCGGCGGGGGCTATTTTCGGCCACTTGGCTCGTGCGCACGGCCTCTCGGATGTGCCGGGCGGGTGCGCGAGCTCGCCGGCCGCTGGAAGTCGAACGAGGCGCCGCGACCACCTCCGCGGTGCTTATAAACAGCCGATCCGCTCGGCGGGGGCTAATTTCGGCCACTTGGCTCGTGCGCACGGCCTCCCGGATGTGCCGGGCGGGTGCGCGAGCTCGCCGGCCGCTGGAAGTCGAATGAGGCGCCGCGACCACCTCCGCGGTGCTTATAAACAGCCGATCCGCTCGGCGGGGGCTATTTTCGGCCACTTGGCTCGTGCGCACGGCCTCCCGGATGTGCCGGGCGGGTGCGCGAGCTCGCCGGCCGCTGGAAGTCGAATGAGGCGCCGCGACCACCTCCGCGGTGCTTATAAACAGCCGATCCGCTCGGCGGGGGCTATTTTCGGCCACTTGGCTCGTGCGCACGGCCTCCCGGATGTGCCGGGCGGGTGCGCGAGCTCGCCGGCCGCTGGAAGTCGAATGAGGCGCCGCGACCACCTCCGCGGTGCTTACAAACAGCCGATCCGTTCGGCGGGGGCTATTTTCGGCCACTTGGCTCGTGCGCACGGCCTCCCGGATGTGCCGGGCGGGTGCGCGAGCTCGCCGGCCGCTGGAAGTCGAATGAGGCGCCGCAACCACCCCCGCGGTGCTTATAAACAGCCGATCCGCTCGGCGGGGGCTATTTTCGGCCACTTGGCTCGTGCGCACGGCCTCCCGGATGTGCCGGACGGGTGCGCGAGCTCGCCGGCCGCTGGAAGTCGAATGAGTTGCCGCGACCACCTCCGCGGTGCTTATAAACAGCCAATCCGCTCGGCGGGGGCTATTTTCGGCCACTTGGCTCGTGCGCACGGCCTCCCGGATGTGCCGGGCGGGTGCGCGAGCTCGCCGGCCGCTGGAAGTCGAATGAGGCGCCGCGACCACCTCCGCGGTGCTTATAAACAGCCGATCCGCTCGGCGGGGGCTATTTTCGGCCACTTGGCTCGTGCGCACGGCCTCCCGGATGTGCCGGGCGGGTGCGCGAGCTCGCCGGCCGCTGGAAGTCGAATGAGGCGCCGCGACCACCTCCGCGGTGCTTATAAACAGCCGATCCGCTCGGCGGGGGCTAATTTCGGCCACTTGGCTCGTGCGCACGGCCTCCCGGATGTGCCGGGCGGGTGCGCGAGCTCGCCGGCCGCTGGAAGTCGAATGAGGCGCCGCGACCACCTCCGCGGTGCTTATAAACAGCCGATCCGCTCGGCGGGGGCTATTTTCGGCCACTTGGCTCGTGCGCACGGCCTCCCGGATGTGCCGGGCGGGTGCGCGAGCTCGCCGGCCGCTGGAAGTCGAATGAGGCGCCGCGACCACCTCCGCGGTGCTTATAAACAGCCGATCCGCTCGGCGGGGGCTATTTTCGGCCACTTGGCTCGTGCGCACGGCCTCCCGGATGTGCCGGGCGGGTGCGCGAGCTCGCCGGCCGCTGGAAGTCGAATGAGGCGCCGCGACCACCTCCGCGGTGCTTACAAACAGCCGATCCGCTCGGCGGGGGCTATTTTCGGCCACTTGGCTCGTGCGCACGGCCTCCCGGATGTGCCGGGCGGGTGCGCGAGCTCGCCGGCCGCTGGAAGTCGAATGAGGCGCCGCAACCACCCCCGCGGTGCTTATAAACAGCCGATCCGCTCGGCGGGGGCTATTTTCGGCCACTTGGCTCGTGCGCACGGCCTCCCGGATGTGCCGGACGGGTGCGCGAGCTCGCCGGCCGCTGGAAGTCGAATGAGTTGCCGCGACCACCTCCGCGGTGCTTATAAACAGCCAATCCGCTCGGCGGGGGCTATTTTCGGCCACTTGGCTCGTGCGCACGGCCTCCCGGATGTGCCGGGCGGGTGCGCGAGCTCGCCGGCCGCTGGAAGTCGAATGAGGCGCCGCGACCACCTCCGCGGTGCTTATAAACAGCCGATCCGCTCGGCGGGGGCTATTTTCGGCCACTTGGCTCGTGCGCACGGCCTCCCGGATGTGCCGGGCGGGTGCGCGAGCTCGCCGGCCGCTGGAAGTCGAATGAGGCGCCGCGACCACCTCCGCGGTGCTTATAAACAGCCGATCCGCTCGGCGGGGGCTATTTTCGGCCACTTGGCTCGTGCGCACGGCCTCCCGGATGTGCCGGGCGGGTGCGCGAGCTCGCCGGCCGCTGGAAGTCGAATGAGGCGCCGCGACCACCTCCGCGGTGCTTATAAACTGCCGATCCGCTCGGCGGGGGCTATTTTCGGCCACTTGGCTCGTGCGCACGGCCTCCCGGATGTGCCGGGCGGGTGCGCGAGCTCGCCGGCCGCTGGAAGTCCAATGAGGCGCCGCGATCTCCTCCGCGGTGCTTTTAAAGTGCCGATCCGCTCGGCTTGGAGCTATTTCCGGCCTCCCGTTGGTGCCGGGCGGCGTGCGCGAGCTCGCCGGCCGCGATCTCCTCCGCGGTGCTTATAAACAGCAGCATGCGCACGGCCTCCCAGAATTTGAACACATTTCGTCAATAAATTTCGCATATTGAATTTTGAAGTTTAATATAATGCAACAATTGAGCTCGACTTATACAAAGGATATATCATAAAATCGTAAATTTCCGTCGAATTTTAGGGGGTCGACTTATACACCGAGTCGACCTGTACACCGGCAAATACGGTAAATACGATTAAATAAAATGATACGACTGGCATAAAAACAAATATAAACCACATAAAAATAAAAGTCACCATTACGTTGAATTATTGGGAGCACCGAGCTTGTTTCTCAGAAACGAGCCGGTCCCATCCAGGCGTAATCGGAGACAATGAAACCCGAAGTGGTTAAGGTTTGTCTTTTAATGCAGGATGCTTGGTCTCCATGTGCCGAAGCAGTTTTGAAGGCTTCATTGGCTCGCTCGCTAGTTTCAGGGGCGATTGTGTCTATAAAATGCAAAATGATGGGTCACCTCACGGCTTACGGCCATACTACCCTGAGAACGCCCGATCTCGTCCGATCTCGGAAGCTAAGCAGGGTCGGGCCTGGTTAGTACTTGGATGGGAGACCGCCTGGGAATACCAGGTGCTGTAAGCTTTTTCTTTTTCTTATGTGCACTTCAATCGTTTAAGAAGCTATTTTTTACAACACCCATCACGAATGGCATCCGGAAACAGCAAGCCTAATTTAAACTCCGACATTGAAACTATAACACGAGTTTGAAAGCTATATTATGTGGTGACATCCACAGCATTGTAGTTAAATTTTTTACCGCTAGAGAGCAGACTATGTACAGTGAGCATGGCTCCCTGTGAACTCAAAGCAGCAGGCTTGACTTGTAAAAGAACCCAACACAACACTTCCATGAAGTGTTTTTAAACTTTTCAAGGCATTTATTTTGATTCAGCAAAATGCAGGTCGCAACGGCAAATTCGTGCTACCGCATAAAAAGCTGTCAATAACTTTTCATGATAGCCATGTTTCCAGAAAACACCAAAAGCCTTGGAAGAAAGACTGTTTCGGCCCTGGTTGTAAAAAAAACAAAAAAAAAACAAAAGGGAAGGGTGACCGTCCGGGAATACCAGGTGCTGAAAGCCTTTTTTTTTTTTTTTTTTTTTCCCACGTCAATTGTGAAAGGAAACTTTTACCACAGCCATCAAGTCCCGCCGCTGCTTGGCATGGTTTCAGGGGCGATTGTGTCTATAAAATGAAAAATTCTGAGCGGTCTCACGGCTTACGGCCATACTACCCTGAGAGCGCCCGATCTCGGAGGCTAAGCAGGGTCGGGCCTGGTTAGTACTTGGATGGGAGACCGCCTGGGAATACCAGTTACCGTAAGCTTTTTTTTTTTTTTTTTTTTCTTATGTGCACTTCAATCGTTTAAGCCAAGAACTTTTTACAGCACCCATCAAGAATGGCATTCGGAAACTGCAAGCCTAGTTTGAACTCCGACACTGAAACTACAACACGAGTTTAAAACCTACATTGTGTGGCGACAGCCATAGCATTGCAGTTCACGTTTTTACCGCCAGAGGACAGACTATGTACAGTGAATAAAGAGCATGGCTCCCTGTGAACTCAAAGCAGCAGTCTTTACTTGTAAAAGATCCCAGCACAACACATTGTGCTTCCATGTAGTGTTTTTACCTTTTTCATGACATTTATTTTGATACAGCCAAATGCAGGTTTTGTGCACTTCACTTTTCCGTTGGGCATTCGCGTAGAACCCTATTCCAGTTACGGCCAGATTCTTTTAGACTAGTGGTACCCAAACTTTCTTGCGCCACGGACCGGCTACGCGTCAGAAATATTTTTGCGGACCTGCCTTTATATATATAAATAAACAATAAATCTATATAAATAAATACTACATTTATAATAAATATATATAAATAGGATTAAATAAAATGATACGACTGGCATAAAAACAAATATAAACCACATAAAAATAAAAGTCACCATTACGTTGAATTATTGGGAGCACCGAGCTTGTTTCTCAGAAACGAGCCGGTCCCATCCAGGCGTAATCGGAGACAATGAAACCCAAAGTGGTTAAGGTTTGTCTTTTAATGCAGGATGCTTGGTCTCCATGTGCCGAAGCAGTTTTGAAGGCTTCATTGGCTCGCTCGCTAGTTTCAGGGGCGATTGTGTCTATAAAATGCAAAATGTTGGGTCACCTCACGGCTTACGGCCATACTACCCTGAGAACGCCTGATCTCGTCTGATCTCCGAAGCTAAGCAGGGTCGGGCCTGGTTAGTACTTGGATGGGAGACTGCCTGGGAATACCAGGTGCTGTAAGCTTTTTCTTTTTCTTATGTGCACTTCAAGCTCTTTTTTTTTTTTTCTTATGTGCACTTCAATCGTTTAAGCCAAGAACTTTTTACAGCACCCATCACGAATGGCATTCGGAAACTGCAAGCCTAGTTTGAACTCCGACACTGAAACTACAACACGAGTTAAAAACCTCTATGTACAGTGAATAAAGAGCATGGCTCCCTGTGAACTCAAAGCAGCAGTCTTTACTTGTAAAAGAAACCAGCACAACACATTGCGCTTCCATGTAGTGTTTTTACCTTTTTCATGACATTTATTTTGATACAGCCAAATGCAGGTTTTGTGCACTTCACTTTTCCGTTGGGCATTCGCGTAGAACCCTATTCCAGTTACGGCCAGATTCTTTTAGACTAGTGGTCCCCAACCTTTCTTGCGCCACGGACCGGCTACGCGTCAGAAATATTTTTGCGGACCTGCCTTTATATATATAAATAAACAATAAATCTATATAAATAAATACTACATTTATAATAAGTATATATACCGTATTTGCCGGTGTATTGGTCGACCTTTTTCGATCCAAAATCGACCGAAAAAAATCGACCTCGACTTATACACCGAGTCATAAAATTTAACTTCGTACTCATCGCTTCAAATGTGATGGTAACCAAGGCCGTTTCTCATGCATCTCATTGTGCGTTGCACTTAGAAAATTTGAACCGGGCGGCGTGCGCGAGTGCGCGGCCCGCTGGAAGTCGAATGAGGCGCCGCGACCACCTCCGCGGTGCTTATAAACAGCCGATCCGCTCGGCGGGGGCTATTTTCGGCCACTTGGCTCGTGCGCACGGCCTCCCGGATGTGCCGGGCGGGTGCGCGAGCTCGCCGGCCGCTGGAAGTCGAATGAGGCGCCGCGACCACCTCCGCGGTGCTTATAAACAGCCGATCCGCTCGGCGGGGACTATTTTCGGCCACTTGGCTCGTGCGCACGGCCTCCCGGATGTGCCGGGCGGGTGCGCGAGCTCGCCGGCCGCTTGAAGTCGAATGAGGCGCCGCGACCACCTCCGCGGTGCTTATTAACAGCCGATCCGCTCGGCGGTGGCTATTTTCGGCCACTTGGCTCGTGCGCACGGCCTCCCGGATGTGCCGGGCGGGTGCGCGAGCTCGCCGGCCGCTTGAAGTCGAATGAGGCGCCGCGACCACCTCCGCGGTGCTTATAAACAGCCGATCCGCTCGGCGGGGGCTATTTTCGGCCACTTGGCTCGTGCGCACGGCCTCCCGGATGTGCCGGGCGGGTGCGCGATCTCGCCGGCCGCTGGAAGTCGAATGAGGCGCCGCGACCACCTCCGCGGTGCTTATAAACAGCCGATCCGCTCGGCGGGGGCTATTTTCGGCCACTTGGCTCGTGCGCACGGCCTCCCGGATGTGCCGGGCGGGTGCGCGAGCTCGCCGGCCGCTGGAAGTCGAATGAGGCGCCGCGACCACCTCCGCGGTGCTTATAAACAGCCGATCCGCTCGGCGGGGGCTATTTTCGGCCACTTGGCTCGTGCGCACGGCCTCCTGGATGTGCCGGGCGGGTGCGCGAGCTCGCCGGCCGCTGGAAGTCGAATGAGGCGCCGCGACCACCTCCGCGGTGCTTACAAACAGCCGATCCGCTCGGCGGGGGCTATTTTCGGCCACTTGGCTCGTGCGCACGGCCTCTCGGATGTGCCGGGCGGGTGCGCGAGCTCGCCGGCCGCTGGAAGTCGAATGAGGCGCCGCGACCACCTCCGCGGTGCTTATAAACAACCGATCCGCTCGGCGGGGGCTATTTTCGGCCACTTGGCTCGTGCGCACGGCCTCCCGGATGTGCCGGGCAGGTGCGCGAGCTCGCCGGCCGCTGGAAGTCGAATGAGGCGCCGCGACCACCTCCGCGGTGCTTATAAACAGCCAATCCGCTCGGCGGGGGCTATTTTCGGCCACTTGGCTTGTGCGCACGGCCTCCCGGATGTGCCGGGCGGGTGCGCGAGCTCGCCGGCCGCTGGAAGTCGAATGAGGCGCCGCGACCACCTCCGCGGTGCTTATAAACAGCCAATC
>NW_026061640.1:67500-82500 GCF_024217435.2 Syngnathus scovelli
CCACTTGGCTCGTGCGCACGGCCTCCCAGATGTGCCGGGCGGGTGCGCGAGCTCGCCGGCCGCTGGAAGTCGAATGAGGCGCCGCGACCACCTCCGCGGTGCTTATAAACAGCCGATCCGCTCGGCGGGGGCTATTTTCGGCCACTTGGCTCGTGCGCACGGCCTCCCGGATGTGCCGGGCGGGTGCGCGAGCTCGCCGGCCGCTGGAAGTCGAATGAGGCGCCGCGACCACCTCCGCGGTGCTTATAAACAGCCGATCCGCTCGGCGGGGGCTATTTTCGGCCACTTGGCTCGTGCGCACGGCCTCCCGGATGTGCCGGGCGGGTGCGCGAGCTCGCCGGCCGCTGGAAGTCGAATGAGGCGCCGCGACCACCTCCGCGGTGCTTATAAACAGCCGATCCGCTCGGCGGGGGCTATTTTCGGCCACTTGGCTCGTGCACACGGCCTCCCGGATGTGCCGGGCGGGTGCGCGAGCTCGCCGGCCGCTGGAAGTCGAATGAGGCGCCGCGACCACCTCCGCGGTGCTTATAAACAGCCGATCCGCTCGGCGGGGGCTATTTTCGGCCACTTGGCTCGTGCGCACGGCCTCCCGGATGTGCCGGGCGGGTGCGCGAGCTCGCCGGCCGCTGGAAGTCGAATGAGGCGCCGCGACCACCTCCGCGGTGCTTATAAACAGCCGATCCGCTCGGCGGGGTCTATTTTCGGCCACTTGGCTCGTGCGCACGGCCTCCCGGATGTGCCGGGTGGGTGCGCGAGCTCGCCGGCCGCTGGAAGTCGAATGAGGCGCCGCGACCACCTCCGCGGTGCTTATAAACAGCCGATCCGCTCGGCGGGGGCTATTTTCGGCCACGGCTCGTGCGCACGGCCTCCCGGATGTGCCGGGCGGGTGCGCGAGCTCGCCGGCCGCTGGAAGTCGAATGAGGCGCCGCGACCACCTCCGCGGTGCTTATAAACAGCCGATCCGCTCGGCGGGGGCTATTTTCGGCCACTTGGCTCGTGCGCACGGCCTCCCGGATGTGCCGGGCGGGTGCGCGAGCTCGCCGGCCGCTGGAAGTCGAATGAGGCGCCGCGACCACCTCCGCGGTGCTTATAAACAGCCGATCCGCTCGGCGGGGGCTATTTTCGGCCACTTGGCTCGTGCGCACGGCCTCCCGGATGTTCCGGGCGGGTGCGCGAGCTCGCCGGCCGCTGGAAGTCGAATGAGGCGCCGCGACCACCTCCGCGGTGCTTATAAACAGCCGTTCCGCTCGGCGGGGGCTATTTTCGGCCACTTGGCTCGTGCGCACGGCCTCCCGGATGTGCCGGGCGGGTGCGCGAGCTCGCCGGCCGCTGGAAGTCGAATGAGGCGCCGCGACCACCTCCGCGGTGCTTATAAACAGCCGATCCGCTCGGCGGGGGCTATTTTCGGCCACTTGGCTCGTGCGCACGGCCTCCCGGATGTGCCGGGCGGGTGCGCGAGCTCGCCGGCCGCTGGAAGTCGAATGAGGCGCCGCGACCACCTCCGCGGTGCTTATAAACAGCCGATCCGCTCGGCGGGGGCTATTTTCGGCCACTTGGCTCGTGCGCACGGCCTCCCGGATGTGCCGGGCGGGTGCGCGAGCTCGCCGGCCGCTGGAAGTCGAATGAGGCGCCGCGACCACCTCCGCGGTGCTTATAAACAGCCGATCCGCTCGGCGGGGGCTATTTTCGGCCACTTGGCTCGTGCGCACGGCCTCCCGGAGTTGCCGGGCGGGTGCGCGAGCTCGCCGGCCGCTGGAAGTCGAATGAGGCGCCGCGACCACCTCCGCGGTGCTTACAAACAGCCGATCCGCTCGGCGGGGGCTATTTTCGGCCACTTGGCTCGTGCGCACGGCCTCCCGGATGTGCCGGGCGGGTGCGCGAGCTCGCCGGCCGCTGGAAGTCCAATGAGGCGCCGCGATCTCCTCCGCGGTGCTTTTAAAGTGCCGATCCGCTCGGCTTGGAGCTATTTCCGGCCTCCCGTTGGTGCCGGGCGGCGTGCGCGAGCTCGCCGGCCGCGATCTCCTCCGCGGTGCTTATAAACAGCAGCATGCGCACGGCCTCCAGGAATTTGAACACATTTCGTCAATAAATTTCGCATATTGAATTTTGAAGTTTAATATAATGCAACAATTGAGCTCGACTTATACAAAGGATATATCATAAAATCGTAAATTTCCGTCGAATTTTAGGGGGTCGACTTATACACCGAGTCGACCTGTACACCGGCAAATACGGTAAATACGATTAAATAAAATGATACGACTGGCATAAAAACAAATATAAACCACATAAAAATAAAAGTCACCATTACGTTGAATTATTGGGAGCACCGAGCTTGTTTCTCAGAAACGAGCCGGTCCCATCCAGGCGTAATCGGAGACAATGAAACCCGAAGTGGTTAAGGTTTGTCTTTTAATGCAGGATGCTTGGTCTCCATGTGCCGAAGCAGTTTTGAAGGCTTCATTGGCTCGCTCGCTAGTTTCAGGGGCGATTGTGTCTATAAAATGCAAAATGTTGGGTCACCTCACGGCTTACGGCCATACTACCCTGAGAACGCCCGATCTCGTCCGATCTCGGAAGCTAAGCAGGGTCGGGCCTGGTTAGTACTTGGATGGGAGACCGCCTGGGAATACCAGGTGCTGTAAGCTTTTTCTTTTTCTTATGTGCACTTCAATCGTTTAAGAAGCTATTTTTTACAACACCCATCACGAATGGCATCCGGAAACAGCAAGCCTAATTTAAACTCCGACATTGA
Source organism: Syngnathus scovelli (assembly GCF_024217435.2). Taxonomy (NCBI): domain Eukaryota; kingdom Metazoa; phylum Chordata; class Actinopteri; order Syngnathiformes; family Syngnathidae; genus Syngnathus; species Syngnathus scovelli. Next base: position 70,256 of record NW_026061640.1, read on the forward strand.
AACTATAACACGAGTTTGAAAGCTATATTATGTGGTGACATCCACAGCATTGTAGTTAAATTTTTTACCGCTAGAGAGCAGACTATGTACAGTGAGCATGGCTCCCTGTGAACTCAAAGCAGCAGGCTTGACTTGTAAAAGAACCCAACACAACACTTCCATGAAGTGTTTTTAAACTTTTTAAGGCATTTATTTTGATTCTGCAAAATGCAGGTCGCAACGGCAAATTCGTGCTACCGCATAAAAAGCTGTCAATAACTTTTCATGATAGCCATGTTTCCAGAAAACACCAAAAGCCTTGGAAGAAAGACTGTTTCGGCCCTGGTTGTAAAAAAAAACAAAAAAAAAACAAAAGGGAAGGGTGACCGTCCGGGAATACCAGGTGCTGAAAGCCTTTTTTTTTTTTTTTTTTTTCCCACGTCAATTGTGAAAGGAAACTTTTACCACAGCCATCAAGTCCCGCCGCTGCTTGGCATGGTTTCAGGGGCGATTGTGTCTATAAAATGAAAAATTCTGAGCGGTCCCACGGCTTACGGCCATACTGCCCTGAGAGCGCCCGATCTCGTCCGATCTCGGAGGCTAAGCAGGGTCGGGCCTGGTTAGTACTTGGATGGGAGACCGCCTGGGAATACCAGTTACCGTAAGCTTTTTTTTTTTTTTTTTTTTTTCTTATGTGCACTTCAATCGTTTAAGCCAAGAACATTTTACAGCACCCATCAAGAATGGCATTCGGAAACTGCAAGCCTAGTTTGAACTCCGACACTGAAACTACAACACGAGTTTAAAACCTACATTGTGTGGCGACAGCCATAGCATTGCAGTTCACGTTTTTACCGCTAGAGGACAGACTATGTACAGTGAATAAAGAGCATGGCTCCCTGTGAACTCAAAGCAGCAGTCTTTACTTGTAAAAGATCCCAGCACAACACATTGTGCTTCCATGTAGTGTTTTTACCTTTTTCATGACATTTATTTTGATACAGCCAAATGCAGGTTTTGTGCACTTCACTTTTCCGTTGGGCATTCGCGTAGAACCCTATTCCAGTTACGGCCAGATTATTTTAGACTAGTGGTCCCCAAACTTTCTTGCGCCACGGACCGGCTACGCGTCAGAAATATTTTTGCGGACCTGCCTTTATATATATAAATAAACAATAAATCTATATAAATAAATACTACATTTATAATAAATATATATAAATAGGATTAAATAAAATGATACGACTGGCATAAAAACAAATATAAACCACATAAAAATAAAAGTCACCATTACGTTGAATTATTGGGAGCACCGAGCTTGTTTCTCAGAAACGAGCCGGTCCCATCCAGGCGTAATCGGAGACAATGAAACCCAAAGTGGTTAAGGTTTGTCTTTTAATGCAGGATGCCTGGTCTCCATGTGCCGAAGCAGTTTTGAAGGCTTCATTGGCTTGCTCGCTAGTTTCAGGGGCGATTGTGTCTATAAAATGCAAAATGTTGGGTCACCTCACGGCTTACGGCCATACTACCCTGAGAACGCCTGATCTCGTCTGATCTCGGAAGCTCAGCAGGGTCGGGCCTGGTTAGTACTTGGATGGGAGACTGGGAATACCAGGTGCTGTAAGCTTTTTCTTTTTCTTATGTGCACTTCAAGCTCTTTTTTTTTTTTTTTCTTATGTGCACTTCAATCGTTTAAGCCAAGAACTTTTTACAGCACCCATCACGAATGGCATTCGGAAACTGCAAGCCTAGTTTGAACTCCGACACTGAAACTACAACACGAGTTAAAAACCTCTATGTACAGTGAATAAAGAGCATGGCTCCCTGTGAACTCAAAGCAGCAGTCTTTACTTGTAAAAGAACCCAGCACAACACATTGCGCTTCCATGTAGTGTTTTTACCTTTTTCATGACATTTATTTTGATACAGCCAAATGCAGGTTTTTTGCACTTTACTTTTCCGTTGGGCATTCGCGTAGAACCCTATTCCAGTTACGGCCAGATTCTTTTAGACTAGTGGTCCCCAACCTTTCTTGCGCCACGGACCGGCTACGCGTCAGAAATATTTTTGCGGACCTGCCTTTATATATATAAATAAACAATAAATCTATATAAATAAATACTACATTTATAATAAGTATATATACCGTATTTGCCGGTGTATTGGTCGACCTTTTTCGATCCAAAATCGACCGAAAAAAATCGACCTCGACTTATAGACCGAGTCATAAAATTTAACTTCGTATTCATCGCTTCAAATGTGATGGTAACCAAGGCCGTTTCTCATGCATCTCATTGTGCGTTGCACTTAGAAAATTTGAACGAGGCGCCGCGACCACCTCCGCGGTGCTTATAAACAGCCGATCCGCTCGGCGGGGGCTATTTTCGGCCACTTGGCTCGTGCGCACGGCCTCCCGGATGTGCCGGGCGGGTGCGCGAGCTCGCCGGCCGCTGGAAGTCGAATGAGGCGCCGCGACCACCTCCGCGGTGCTTATAAACAGCCGATCCGCTCGGCGGGGGCTATTTTCGGCCACTTGGCTCGTGCGCACGGCCTCCCGGATGTGCCGGGCGGCTGCGCGAGCTCGCCGGCCGCTGGAAGTCGAATGAGGCGCCGCGACCACCTCCGCGGTGCTTATAAACAGCCGATCCGCTCGGCGGGGGCTATTTTCGGCCACTTGGCTCGTGCGCACGGCCTCCCGGATGTGCCGGGCGGGTGCGCGAGCTCGCCGGCCGCTGGAAGTCGAATGAGGCGCCGCGACCACCTCCGCGGTGCTTATAAACAGCCGATCCGCTCGGCGGGGGCTATTTTCGGCCACTTGGCTCGTGCGCACGGCCTCCCGGATGTGCCGGGCGGGTGCGCGAGCTCGCCGGCCGCTGGAAGTCGAATGAGGCGCCGCGACCACCTCCGCGGTGCTTATAAACAGCCGATCCGCTCGGCGGGGGCTATTTTCGGCCACTTGGCTCGTGCGCACGGCCTCCCGGATGTGCCGGGCGGGTGCGCGAGCTCGCCGGCCGCTGGAAGTCGAATGAGGCGCCGCGACCACCTCCGCGGTGCTTATAAACAGCCGATCCGCTCGGCGGGGTCTATTTTCGGCCACTTGGCTCGTGCGCACGGCCTCCCGGATGTGCCGGGCGGGTGCGCGAGCTCGCCGGCCGCTGGAAGTCGAATGAGGCGCCGCGACCACCTCCGCGGTGCTTATAAACAGCCGATCCGCTCGGCGGGGGCTATTTTCGGCCACTTGGTTCGTGCGCACGGCCTCCCGGATGTGCCGGGCGGGTGCGCGAGCTCGCCGGCCGCTGGAAGTCGAATGAGGCGCCGCGACCACCTCCGCGGTGCTTATAAACAGCCGATCCGCTCGGCGGGGGCTATTTTCGGCCACTTGGCTCGTGCGCACGGCCTCCCGGATGTGCCGGGCGGGTGCGCGAGCTCGCCGGCCGCTGGAAGTCGAATGAGGCGCCGCGACCACCTCCGCGGTGCTTATAAACAGCCGATCCGCTCGGCGGGGGCTATTTTCGGCCACTTGGCTCGTGCGCACGGCCTCCCGGATGTGCCGGGCGGGTGCGCGAGCTCGCCGGCCGCTGGAAGTCGAATGAGGCGCCGCGACCACCTCCGCGGTGCTTATAAACAGCCGATCCGCTCGGCGGGGGCTATTTTCGGCCACTTGGCTCGTGCGCACGGCCTCTCGGATGTGCCGGGCGGGTGCGCGAGCTCGCCGGCCGCTGGAAGTCGAACGAGGCGCCGCGACCACCTCCGCGGTGCTTACAAACAGCCGATCCGCTCGGCGGGGGCTATTTTCGGCCACTTGGCTCGTGCGCACGGCCTCTCGGATGTGCCGGGCGGGTGCGCGAGCTCGCCGGCCGCTGGAAGTCGAACGAGGCGCCGCGACCACCTCCGCGGTGCTTATAAACAGCCGATCCGCTCGGCGGGGGCTAATTTCGGCCACTTGGCTCGTGCGCACGGCCTCCCGGATGTGCCGGGCGGGTGCGCGAGCTCGCCGGCCGCTGGAAGTCGAATGAGGCGCCGCGACCACCTCCGCGGTGCTTATAAACAGCCGATCCGCTCGGCGGGGGCTATTTTCGGCCACTTGGCTCGTGCGCACGGCCTCCCGGATGTGCCGGGCGGGTGCGCGAGCTCGCCGGCCGCTGGAAGTCGAATGAGGCGCCGCGACCACCTCCGCGGTGCTTATAAACAGCCGATCCGCTCGGCGGGGGCTATTTTCGGCCACTTGGCTCGTGCGCACGGCCTCCCGGATGTGCCGGGCGGGTGCGCGAGCTCGCCGGCCGCTGGAAGTCGAATGAGGCGCCGCGACCACCTCCGCGGTGCTTACAAACAGCCGATCCGTTCGGCGGGGGCTATTTTCGGCCACTTGGCTCGTGCGCACGGCCTCCCGGATGTGCCGGGCGGGTGCGCGAGCTCGCCGGCCGCTGGAAGTCGAATGAGGCGCCGCAACCACCCCCGCGGTGCTTATAAACAGCCGATCCGCTCGGCGGGGGCTATTTTCGGCCACTTGGCTCGTGCGCACGGCCTCCCGGATGTGCCGGACGGGTGCGCGAGCTCGCCGGCCGCTGGAAGTCGAATGAGTTGCCGCGACCACCTCCGCGGTGCTTATAAACAGCCAATCCGCTCGGCGGGGGCTATTTTCGGCCACTTGGCTCGTGCGCACGGCCTCCCGGATGTGCCGGGCGGGTGCGCGAGCTCGCCGGCCGCTGGAAGTCGAATGAGGCGCCGCGACCACCTCCGCGGTGCTTATAAACAGCCGATCCGCTCGGCGGGGGCTATTTTCGGCCACTTGGCTCGTGCGCACGGCCTCCCGGATGTGCCGGGCGGGTGCGCGAGCTCGCCGGCCGCTGGAAGTCGAATGAGGCGCCGCGACCACCTCCGCGGTGCTTATAAACAGCCGATCCGCTCGGCGGGGGCTAATTTCGGCCACTTGGCTCGTGCGCACGGCCTCCCGGATGTGCCGGGCGGGTGCGCGAGCTCGCCGGCCGCTGGAAGTCGAATGAGGCGCCGCGACCACCTCCGCGGTGCTTATAAACAGCCGATCCGCTCGGTGGGGGCTATTTTCGGCCACTTGGCTCGTGCGCACGGCCTCCCGGATGTGCCGGGCGGGTGCGCGAGCTCGCCGGCCGCTGGAAGTCGAATGAGGCGCCGCGACCACCTCCGCGGTGCTTATAAACAGCCGATCCGCTCGGCGGGGGCTATTTTCGGCCACTTGGCTCGTGCGCACGGCCTCCCGGATGTGCCGGGCGGGTGCGCGAGCTCGCCGGCCGCTGGAAGTCGAATGAGGCGCCGCGACCACCTCCGCGGTGCTTACAAACAGCCGATCCGCTCGGCGGGGGCTATTTTCGGCCACTTGGCTCGTGCGCACGGCCTCCCGGATGTGCCGGGCGGGTGCGCGAGCTCGCCGGCCGCTGGAAGTCGAATGAGGCGCCGCAACCACCCCCGCGGTGCTTATAAACAGCCGATCCGCTCGGCGGGGGCTATTTTCGGCCACTTGGCTCGTGCGCACGGCCTCCCGGATGTGCCGGACGGGTGCGCGAGCTCGCCGGCCGCTGGAAGTCGAATGAGTTGCCGCGACCACCTCCGCGGTGCTTATAAACAGCCAATCCGCTCGGCGGGGGCTATTTTCGGCCACTTGGCTCGTGCGCACGGCCTCCCGGATGTGCCGGGCGGGTGCGCGAGCTCGCCGGCCGCTGGAAGTCGAATGAGGCGCCGCGACCACCTCCGCGGTGCTTATAAACAGCCGATCCGCTCGGCGGGGGCTATTTTCGGCCACTTGGCTCGTGCGCACGGCCTCCCGGATGTGCCGGGCGGGTGCGCGAGCTCGCCGGCCGCTGGAAGTCGAATGAGGCGCCGCGACCACCTCCGCGGTGCTTATAAACAGCCGATCCGCTCGGCGGGGGCTATTTTCGGCCACTTGGCTCGTGCGCACGGCCTCCCGGATGTGCCGGGCGGGTGCGCGAGCTCGCCGGCCGCTGGAAGTCGAATGAGGCGCCGCGACCACCTCCGCGGTGCTTATAAACTGCCGATCCGCTCGGCGGGGGCTATTTTCGGCCACTTGGCTCGTGCGCACGGCCTCCCGGATGTGCCGGGCGGGTGCGCGAGCTCGCCGGCCGCTGGAAGTCCAATGAGGCGCCGCGATCTCCTCCGCGGTGCTTTTAAAGTGCCGATCCGCTCGGCTTGGAGCTATTTCCGGCCTCCCGTTGGTGCCGGGCGGCGTGCGCGAGCTCGCCGGCCGCGATCTCCTCCGCGGTGCTTATAAACAGCAGCATGCGCACGGCCTCCCAGAATTTGAACACATTTCGTCAATAAATTTCGCATATTGAATTTTGAAGTTTAATATAATGCAACAATTGAGCTCGACTTATACAAAGGATATATCATAAAATCGTAAATTTCCGTCGAATTTTAGGGGGTCGACTTATACACCGAGTCGACCTGTACACCGGCAAATACGGTAAATACGATTAAATAAAATGATACGACTGGCATAAAAACAAATATAAACCACATAAAAATAAAAGTCACCATTACGTTGAATTATTGGGAGCACCGAGCTTGTTTCTCAGAAACGAGCCGGTCCCATCCAGGCGTAATCGGAGACAATGAAACCCGAAGTGGTTAAGGTTTGTCTTTTAATGCAGGATGCTTGGTCTCCATGTGCCGAAGCAGTTTTGAAGGCTTCATTGGCTCGCTCGCTAGTTTCAGGGGCGATTGTGTCTATAAAATGCAAAATGATGGGTCACCTCACGGCTTACGGCCATACTACCCTGAGAACGCCCGATCTCGTCCGATCTCGGAAGCTAAGCAGGGTCGGGCCTGGTTAGTACTTGGATGGGAGACCGCCTGGGAATACCAGGTGCTGTAAGCTTTTTCTTTTTCTTATGTGCACTTCAATCGTTTAAGAAGCTATTTTTTACAACACCCATCACGAATGGCATCCGGAAACAGCAAGCCTAATTTAAACTCCGACATTGAAACTATAACACGAGTTTGAAAGCTATATTATGTGGTGACATCCACAGCATTGTAGTTAAATTTTTTACCGCTAGAGAGCAGACTATGTACAGTGAGCATGGCTCCCTGTGAACTCAAAGCAGCAGGCTTGACTTGTAAAAGAACCCAACACAACACTTCCATGAAGTGTTTTTAAACTTTTCAAGGCATTTATTTTGATTCAGCAAAATGCAGGTCGCAACGGCAAATTCGTGCTACCGCATAAAAAGCTGTCAATAACTTTTCATGATAGCCATGTTTCCAGAAAACACCAAAAGCCTTGGAAGAAAGACTGTTTCGGCCCTGGTTGTAAAAAAAACAAAAAAAAAAACAAAAGGGAAGGGTGACCGTCCGGGAATACCAGGTGCTGAAAGCCTTTTTTTTTTTTTTTTTTTTTCCCACGTCAATTGTGAAAGGAAACTTTTACCACAGCCATCAAGTCCCGCCGCTGCTTGGCATGGTTTCAGGGGCGATTGTGTCTATAAAATGAAAAATTCTGAGCGGTCTCACGGCTTACGGCCATACTACCCTGAGAGCGCCCGATCTCGGAGGCTAAGCAGGGTCGGGCCTGGTTAGTACTTGGATGGGAGACCGCCTGGGAATACCAGTTACCGTAAGCTTTTTTTTTTTTTTTTTTTTCTTATGTGCACTTCAATCGTTTAAGCCAAGAACTTTTTACAGCACCCATCAAGAATGGCATTCGGAAACTGCAAGCCTAGTTTGAACTCCGACACTGAAACTACAACACGAGTTTAAAACCTACATTGTGTGGCGACAGCCATAGCATTGCAGTTCACGTTTTTACCGCCAGAGGACAGACTATGTACAGTGAATAAAGAGCATGGCTCCCTGTGAACTCAAAGCAGCAGTCTTTACTTGTAAAAGATCCCAGCACAACACATTGTGCTTCCATGTAGTGTTTTTACCTTTTTCATGACATTTATTTTGATACAGCCAAATGCAGGTTTTGTGCACTTCACTTTTCCGTTGGGCATTCGCGTAGAACCCTATTCCAGTTACGGCCAGATTCTTTTAGACTAGTGGTACCCAAACTTTCTTGCGCCACGGACCGGCTACGCGTCAGAAATATTTTTGCGGACCTGCCTTTATATATATAAATAAACAATAAATCTATATAAATAAATACTACATTTATAATAAATATATATAAATAGGATTAAATAAAATGATACGACTGGCATAAAAACAAATATAAACCACATAAAAATAAAAGTCACCATTACGTTGAATTATTGGGAGCACCGAGCTTGTTTCTCAGAAACGAGCCGGTCCCATCCAGGCGTAATCGGAGACAATGAAACCCAAAGTGGTTAAGGTTTGTCTTTTAATGCAGGATGCTTGGTCTCCATGTGCCGAAGCAGTTTTGAAGGCTTCATTGGCTCGCTCGCTAGTTTCAGGGGCGATTGTGTCTATAAAATGCAAAATGTTGGGTCACCTCACGGCTTACGGCCATACTACCCTGAGAACGCCTGATCTCGTCTGATCTCCGAAGCTAAGCAGGGTCGGGCCTGGTTAGTACTTGGATGGGAGACTGCCTGGGAATACCAGGTGCTGTAAGCTTTTTCTTTTTCTTATGTGCACTTCAAGCTCTTTTTTTTTTTTTCTTATGTGCACTTCAATCGTTTAAGCCAAGAACTTTTTACAGCACCCATCACGAATGGCATTCGGAAACTGCAAGCCTAGTTTGAACTCCGACACTGAAACTACAACACGAGTTAAAAACCTCTATGTACAGTGAATAAAGAGCATGGCTCCCTGTGAACTCAAAGCAGCAGTCTTTACTTGTAAAAGAAACCAGCACAACACATTGCGCTTCCATGTAGTGTTTTTACCTTTTTCATGACATTTATTTTGATACAGCCAAATGCAGGTTTTGTGCACTTCACTTTTCCGTTGGGCATTCGCGTAGAACCCTATTCCAGTTACGGCCAGATTCTTTTAGACTAGTGGTCCCCAACCTTTCTTGCGCCACGGACCGGCTACGCGTCAGAAATATTTTTGCGGACCTGCCTTTATATATATAAATAAACAATAAATCTATATAAATAAATACTACATTTATAATAAGTATATATACCGTATTTGCCGGTGTATTGGTCGACCTTTTTCGATCCAAAATCGACCGAAAAAAATCGACCTCGACTTATACACCGAGTCATAAAATTTAACTTCGTACTCATCGCTTCAAATGTGATGGTAACCAAGGCCGTTTCTCATGCATCTCATTGTGCGTTGCACTTAGAAAATTTGAACCGGGCGGCGTGCGCGAGTGCGCGGCCCGCTGGAAGTCGAATGAGGCGCCGCGACCACCTCCGCGGTGCTTATAAACAGCCGATCCGCTCGGCGGGGGCTATTTTCGGCCACTTGGCTCGTGCGCACGGCCTCCCGGATGTGCCGGGCGGGTGCGCGAGCTCGCCGGCCGCTGGAAGTCGAATGAGGCGCCGCGACCACCTCCGCGGTGCTTATAAACAGCCGATCCGCTCGGCGGGGACTATTTTCGGCCACTTGGCTCGTGCGCACGGCCTCCCGGATGTGCCGGGCGGGTGCGCGAGCTCGCCGGCCGCTTGAAGTCGAATGAGGCGCCGCGACCACCTCCGCGGTGCTTATTAACAGCCGATCCGCTCGGCGGTGGCTATTTTCGGCCACTTGGCTCGTGCGCACGGCCTCCCGGATGTGCCGGGCGGGTGCGCGAGCTCGCCGGCCGCTTGAAGTCGAATGAGGCGCCGCGACCACCTCCGCGGTGCTTATAAACAGCCGATCCGCTCGGCGGGGGCTATTTTCGGCCACTTGGCTCGTGCGCACGGCCTCCCGGATGTGCCGGGCGGGTGCGCGATCTCGCCGGCCGCTGGAAGTCGAATGAGGCGCCGCGACCACCTCCGCGGTGCTTATAAACAGCCGATCCGCTCGGCGGGGGCTATTTTCGGCCACTTGGCTCGTGCGCACGGCCTCCCGGATGTGCCGGGCGGGTGCGCGAGCTCGCCGGCCGCTGGAAGTCGAATGAGGCGCCGCGACCACCTCCGCGGTGCTTATAAACAGCCGATCCGCTCGGCGGGGGCTATTTTCGGCCACTTGGCTCGTGCGCACGGCCTCCCGGATGTGCCGGGCGGGTGCGCGAGCTCGCCGGCCGCTGGAAGTCGAATGAGGCGCCGCGACCACCTCCGCGGTGCTTACAAACAGCCGATCCGCTCGGCGGGGGCTATTTTCGGCCACTTGGCTCGTGCGCACGGCCTCTCGGATGTGCCGGGCGGGTGCGCGAGCTCGCCGGCCGCTGGAAGTCGAATGAGGCGCCGCGACCACCTCCGCGGTGCTTATAAACAACCGATCCGCTCGGCGGGGGCTATTTTCGGCCACTTGGCTCGTGCGCACGGCCTCCCGGATGTGCCGGGCAGGTGCGCGAGCTCGCCGGCCGCTGGAAGTCGAATGAGGCGCCGCGACCACCTCCGCGGTGCTTATAAACAGCCAATCCGCTCGGCGGGGGCTATTTTCGGCCACTTGGCTTGTGCGCACGGCCTCCCGGATGTGCCGGGCGGGTGCGCGAGCTCGCCGGCCGCTGGAAGTCGAATGAGGCGCCGCGACCACCTCCGCGGTGCTTATAAACAGCCAATCCGCTCGGCGGGGGCTATTTTCGGCCACTTGGCTTGTGCGCACGGCCTCCCGGATGTGCCGGGCGGGTGCGCGAGCTCGCTGGCCGCTGGAAGTCGAATGAGCCGCCGCGACCACCTCCGCGGTGCTTATAAACAGCCGATCCGCTCGGCGGGGGCTATTTTCGGCCACTTGGCTCGTGCGCACGGCCTCCCGGATGTGCCGGGCGGGTGCGCGAGCTCGCCGGCCGCTGGAAGTCGAATGAGGCGCCGCGACCACCTCCGCGGTGCTTATAAACAGCCGATCCGCTCGGCGGGGGCTATTTTCGGCCACTTGGCTCGTGCGCACGGCCTCCCGGATGTGCCGGGCGGGTGCGCGAGCTCGCCGGCCGCTGGAAGTCGAACGAGGCGCCGCGACCACCTCCGCGGTGCTTATAAACAGCCGATCCGCTCGGCGGGGGCTATTTTCGGCCACTTGGCTCGTGCGCACGGCCTCCCGGATGTGCCGGGCGGGTGCGCGAGCTCGCCGGCCGCTGGAAGTCGAATGAGGCGCCGCGACCACCTCCGCGGTGCTTATAAACAACCGATCCGCTCGGCGGGGGCTATTTTCGGCCACTTGGCTCGTGCGCACGGCCTCCCGGATGTGCCGGGCGGGTGCGCGAGCTCGCCGGCCGCTGGAAGTCGAATGAGGCGCCGCGACCACCTCCGCGGTGCTTATAAACAGCCAATCCGCTCGGCGGGGGCTATTTTCGGCCACTTGGCTTGTGCGCACGGCCTCCCGGATGTGCCGGGCGGGTGCGCGAGCTCGCCGGCCGCTGGAAGTCGAATGAGGCGCCCGACCACCTCCGCGGTGCTTATAAAAAGCCGATCCGCTCGGCGGGGCTATTTTCGGCCACTTGGCTCGTGCGCACGGCCTCCCGGATGTGCCGGGCGGGTGCGCGAGCTCGCCGGCCGCTGGAAGTCGAATGAGGCGCCGCGACCACCTCCGCGGTGCTTATAAACAGCCGATCCGCTCGGCGGGGGCTATTTTCGGCCACTTGGCTCGTGCGCACGGCCTCCCGGATGTGCCGGGCGGGTGCGCGAGCTCGCCGGCCGCTGGAAGTCCAATGAGGCGCCGCGATCTCCTCCGCGGTGCTTATAAAGTGCCGATCCGCTCGGCTTGGAGCTATTTCCGGCCTCCCGTTGGTGCCGGGCGGCGTGCGCGAGCTCGCCGGCCGCGATCTCCTCCGCGGTGCTTATAAACAGCAGCATGCGCACGGCCTCCCAGAATTTGAACACATTTCGTCAATAAATTTCGCATATTGAATTTTGAAGTTTAATATAATGCAACAATTGAGCTCGACTTATACAAAGGATATATCATAAAATCGTAAATTTCCGTCGAATTTTAGGGGGTCGACTTATACACCGAGTCGACCTGTACACCGGCAAATACGGTAAATACGATTAAATAAAATGATACGACTGGCATAAAAACAAATATAAACCACATAAAAATAAAAGTCACCATTACGTTGAATTATTGGGAGCACCGAGCTTGTTTCTCAGAAACGAGCCGGTCCCATCCAGGCGTAATCGGAGACAATGAAACCCGAAGTGGTTAAAGTTTGTCTTTTAATGCAGGATGCTTGGTCTCCATGTGCCGAAGCAGTTTTGAAGGCTTCATTG